>NC_071097.1:26485252-26685252 GCF_027358695.1 Spea bombifrons | reverse complement strand
TTAATTCCGTCCACACAAATGATGACTTGCAGTCTAACAAAACAAATATGGACAGTGTTCTTTCTGGTCGTGCTAAGAAAGCAAGAAATTCTTCAATGCAAAATGAAGTAGCCGATTCACCAGCAAAGAAAAAGAAAACAGGTAATTAGGTACCACATTAAACAGCATGAACAGGAACAAAGCTATATTGTTTTTAAATTAGATTTGTGCAAATGGGCTAAAAACTGTTTGGACACGTTGTTTGTATTTGGTCCATGTGGACAACGGATTTTGTTTCCTTCCCTTTCAGTTTGTACTAAAATTGAACGGCGTTTTACATCCTGAATCGAAATTCGTTGGCACTCACCCTCTTGTTTTCACCTTCATGCTCTCATTCACATTCTTTTACACTCATTCACTGTCTCCCTACCTTCTCCGCCAACTGATTCAGTGTCTGTGTCCTTGCCATGTAGCACCGCTTCTCCTTTTGATTCTTCTTGTCTTTCACAGTCTGCTTCTCTATGGACATGGCCTCTTTGTACATTTAAGCAAAAGGGTGAAGACTCAGAGCACATTTCTACTTTGTAAATCTATCTGCATTATACTGACCTATCAGCAGCACTTACTTTACATGAATGGAGCATTGCGTTCATTCATGAAGGAAGTCTCGAGTGAATACATCATTGCACAAGACTTCTGGCTTGTAAAGGGTGAATGGCGGTTCCTGAGGACCGCAGTGTGTGCGGTTTTAGGGGGTTAATCATGTAATAGGACTATAAGCCAGACTGTGCTCAGTTTTGTAATGTTTCCAAGACAGTCCCTTTAAGACGAAATGAATGGCGGTAATTGGTTGTGTTGCTGATTTTGATTGTTTCCTTCCTTCCAGAGGCAGCAACAGCAACCCAAAAAAAAGAGAAATCCAGAAGCGCGTCTAAGACAGAAAAAGAAAAGGCAGCTAAAATACCAACCAGAGCAAGTACACGCTCAAGAAAATAGCTTCTAACTGCACAGATGTTTTTTTTTGTTTTGTAAAGGTTTTTAAAAGAAAGAACACAGTTCTTTTTATGTGATTTTTAGATGTTTCTAACTTAGTACTGCAGCATTTTCCCCAGAAAATAATGTACATTTTTATATTTTTATTCTAATTGTATCTTATTTTGTCAAACCGTTCTGTTTTAATTTTAAGCAGTCATCCATTGACTGGAATTTGGAAATGGGTTCTACATTGTTTTAATTCATTTATACATGGTTGTTTTGGCTTTATTAACATGTTTAAATGGTTTAAATCCTGTTGAATTGCAGTCTTATATAGTCTTTGTATTTTGTGGTTTCTAATAATAATAAAGAAAACTAATGGGATGATTCTACAATTGTCACCGTAGTGATTGACTTGCTTTTATAGTCATACTCTGGAGATTGTATTCAAATCATTCCTGTGTTCGTAATAAGAACTATAATTGGAATTTACAAAGGCCAAGTATCACTGTAAAGTCTTATATACCATTTGATTAAAAACATAAAAGCCAATTGTGGAAAGTGGTTCTGTAATCTTTTCCTTTTGTCTGTTTTGTTTAAACCTTCAATTGCTGCATTCAATCCCTGTGTCTGTCCAAGCTTTTTGTATTAATGCTTTGGAAGTTGTGGTTCCTACTACATCCTGATCAGCTACTTTTACAGTACAGCAACAGGCTTTGGTTCAAATCTTCCAACAAGATGAATTCTTGTCTGATTACGAAAGCTGAAGTGAATCCTCAAGGTTATCATTTGCCTATCCTTTGTCACTGGTCTGTTGAAACATCAAAACCTCTAACTGGGTCAGTGTTTTTTTTTTTTGTTACACCTCACAGATCATCATTTTAAGAGAATGTTAAATCATCAGAACATATGATTTAAAGAGTGTAATGGGAATTTCCCTGAACTGAGTTTGGTCATTTAGAATCTGTGATGCTATGTAATCTTGCAGCATCTTAGAGCATGTCACAACAGAAAAAAAATTCTCATTTTTAAATAAAGCACAAACTTTACATTTTATTCATTAGAAATAACACGCAGTCATTAAGAATGTTGGGACTTTGTTGTTCAATGTAGATTATAATTTTAATAAAGTAAGAGAATGTATAGTCTGCAAATTCAATGTCTGAACAACTGCAGTATGTTAAGTAGCTAAACTACAGGTTTTACATATTTGTATTTTAAATGTTCTATTAAAACATGGATCGCTTCAATAAACAATTTATTTTTATTGTTCAAAATGTTCAATCAATGTTATGCTTCTAGTTTGGTCTCCCTCATTTATAAAATACTAAACTATCTACAACTGTAATGGGGAAAATGAAACACTTAAATCCCCTTTTTTTTCCCCTATTCTAATGCTCGGTTTGAACTTCAGCAAGTTGTGTTGACCATGTCTACATGCCTAAATGCATTGAGTTGCTGCTATGTGATTGGCTGATTAGGTATTTGTGTGAGCAGGTGAACCTACTAAAGTGGCCAGTGAGTGTAGATTTCAACGAGTTAAAATGTCTCATCGCATGCAAACTCCCTCTTTCGTGAATAGACCCAGGTTAGAGGGATAATAACCTAGATGCATATAAGAGGTGTCAAAAGCATTTTAATTAACAGTGATTTTATATCAGCTACATGAGGCAGATCTTAGGTAAGAACATAATTGCTAAAATATATTGTGCGAACATCTCTTGATCAGTTTTCCTTGGAAACAAAAGAGAAAAAAGTGTTCGTTTTTGGAACCAAAACCCTTGATCTACAAATATCAACGAATTTATGAAGCATGTAAAATACATTTTTAATATTGACAGTTGTGAAAGAATGATTTTTAGCCAGAACTGAAAATAATTCACTAGACAGAATAATCTCTCATTCAGAAGGCTAGTTTTATACAAAGCCCTTTAACTTGTGGACACAAAGCCCTTTGTACTATCTATCAGAGTATGTTTGTGAGTGTTATACATACATACATACATACATACATACATACATACATACATACATACATACATACATACATACATTATATATATATATATAAAAAAATTTTTTTACACACACACACACACACACACACACACACCCCGATCAACCATAACATTGCCTCTTTTGTAGGCTCCCCTTTTGCTTTCATAAAAGCCCTGACCCATCGAGGCATGGATTCCGCTAGCCCCTTGAAGATGTGCTGTGGCATCCGACACAAAGACATTAGCAGCAGATCCTTAAATTGTTGTGAGGTGGGGCCTCCGTGGATCATACTTGTTTGTTCAGCATATCCCTCAGATGCTCTATTGGATTGATATCTGGGGAATTTGGAGGCCATGTCAACACCTTGAACTTGTGTTCCTCAAACCATTCCTGAACTGTTTGCTGTGTGGCATTATTGTGCTGAAAGAGGCTAATACCATCAGGGAATTCCATGTCCATAAAATGGTGTACGTGGTCAGCAAAAATGCTTAGGTAGGTGGTACATGTCAAAGTAACAACCACAAGTTTCCCAGCGGAATATTACCCAAATAATATAACTGCCTCCTGGATAGTGCATCCTGGTGCCATGTGTTCTCCAGGTAAGCGATGCACACCTGGCCATCCACATGATGTGAACGAAAACATGATTTATCAGACTAGGCCACCTTCTTCCATTGCTCCGTGGTCCAGTTATGCTCACATGCCCATTCTAAGCGCTTTTGGCAGTGGACAGAGGCGACTGCAATGCACTGTGTGTTCTGACACCTTTTAGAAGCAGCATTAACTTTTTTCAGCAATTTGATCTACAGTAGCTCATCTGTTGGATGAGCCACACACCCTAGCCTTCTCCACCCATGTGCATCAATGAGCCTTGACTGCCCCTGACCCAGTCGCTGGTTGCTGCTTTTCCTTGCTTGGACGACTTTTGATCAGTATTGACCACTGCAGACAGGGAAGTTCCTTACACTTGCCTGTTTTTCCTGCTTCTAAGACTTTGAGGATGAAATGTTCACTTGCTGTGTAACATATACCCCCCACCGACAGGTGCCATGATATTATTATCAGTGTTATTCACTTCACCCATGAAGCAGACAGACAAAATTTGCAGGCACTTTCTCTCTCACTCTCTAACGCTATCATTCTCATTCACTCTCTCACTCTTTCCCTACCTTCTCTGCCAACCACTTCCACTTTTGCTTCCTTATCTTCTCCGTCTTCTATCTTCTCTCTTTCATCTCTTCTCTTGTTTATCACTGGTAGTGCCGTCATTTTAGCAAAGTTCGTGTCAGACTATGATCCTCCAATCGGGCCAGAGGTGGCATCGCCCTGTCCCCAATTTGGGAATCCGGTGAGAGGACGTCACTGGAAGGGCCGCCATTTTCATGGAAAATCGTGCCAGGTTATGTTTGTGGAGATGCAATGAATGAGAATAAATGTGGGCACCAGGCAACAAATCACATTCCCGAATTAAAAATGTCCCCCCAGTTTTTGTCTGAACCGGCAGGGAACGTATTTAGTTGCCCAAAAGCAAAAGGGCTAGAAATATTCATCTGAATGTAAAAAAAAATATATATATATGTGTTTGCATCTGCAAGCATAGATTGTGGACCAAAAATATCAATTAATTTTTAGTTTAGGCTTCCAATTGAATTAAATAGAATACATTCTGAACCATTGCAACGGGTGCAGTATTTGTAAAAACATTGGATTCGTCCTTTCAGCTTGACTGTTTGATAGAGCCTTACACCTCAATATTTGGCACTCAAAGAGTTATACCCCTTACTACTACTCTGCCTTGGAAACATCACAGCGACAATTAAAAAAAAATAAAACGTGATTATGCCGGCAAGTTGCGCTTGCTAAAACAAAGGTGTTTTATTGCTGCAATAAAATTATTAGCCCTAATTTAATTTTTAAACAATTATTAAGTTAATGGGATACAAATGAAACAAAATGAACCTATAAATATATGTGTTTTTCTGCAATTAGTAATTGGATTTTTTTGACGATCTTTGGCTTGACATTGATAAGCTGCTTCTCATAACAGTCTAATTAGGCAATATGTAAACTTTGGCATTCGGTTCTGTCCTAGTGGCTTTTTCAAATTATGTTTGTAAAATTTGCAATTTCATATTACAGATTAAAAATTAAAAACTGCAGGAGGCTAACATTAAAATGAGAATTCATTTCAGGCAAAGCCCAGTAGACAAAATTCACCCTAATAGAATTGTGCATAAGGGCTGCAAATCATGATCTATAGTTACACTGGGGAAGGCTTGTCAAAACCAGTATTGTTGGCCTGTAGTTCTATTCACAGCATTAAAACCATCAGTGAAGTCACTTTGGGGAAAATGCGAACATTATCAAAGAACAGTAAATTAGCAAGAAATTAAAGCATATACCCTTGCATTCTCAAAACAAAAGACCCCTTCATTAAAAACCTTTCATCAGTGGTTTAATATTCATAGCAGTAATTTGCATAACTAAATCAGTTTTCACTGATGAGAGACGAACAAAGTTTTCCCACTAATTTCTTTTTTGAATGAGCTCTCTAGTTTTTTGATTAAAATTTCACACCAGTAGTTGTACAGATCTAAATACATAGTTTCGACGTATTTGCGGGTATCATTCTTCCAAATGTCAGATTAAGTGCTGCTTAGGAGTAAAGCATCGAAAAGACTGATGATGTCGAATTTCTAACATTCCTGCCTTGCAGTTTTATGCTAAATCTTCAAATTTCAGTTGGCACCATGCCACGACATTCATTTAGGACAAACACGTTCGAACTAGAAGAAACTCAAAGACAATACGGACAAAATGCTGCCAAATTCTAAAGGTGTATGCCATATTCACATTATGAATGTAGCCAAAAACATGTAAATAAAAGCAATTATTCTTATTGTTCATGCTTCATTATATTGTAAATAACATCTTTGCTCATGTGTCTAAAGCATATTTTCTGGTGGTTTTATCTTAATTTTTAAATCAATCTCAGTGGTGGGAACAAGATGTAACAGCTGTCCTTATGAAAGCCATAACCTGTCAGGACGTAAAGTATTCTAAATGAAGTCACTTGTATTCAACCAATGATTTCAGCTGTGATATCAGACATACAATCTGGGATTCTCCATACCATACAGGTAAAATATTGTGTAATTAGACAGCAGAACATTTGTTTATAAAGTACTGTTACATAAATAGCTATCAATAGGCCACAAAGTCTCAGTAAACCTTTGTCTCATGGACACATCTCTAAACACATCTGCAAAAACAAAAATATCTCTGTGGCCCTATGAGGTTTGGGAAGACATAGCCATACCTGGGAACTTTTCGGGTTTGACCTGGAGATCTCCGGGTGAAGCACCGCTTCCCGCCCATTTCTCCTTTAAATGGGGGTGTTTCCCATGATGTCAGTGGGAGTGACCCCGATGTCAGCGGGACCGCCCACTGATATATGCGGGAACACCACCAACGGCACAGGACCGCCCGCTGATGTCAGTGGGCAGTCCTTGCTGCGTCCCGGGGCTCAGAAGTTCCCAGGTATGGACATATCCACATAACCAGACCATCCCCCTATGGATCCCCAGTCCAAAAGAAATACAGTAGGAGAGCCTCTGCCTCAGGAAGAGCAAAACAACACGGGTGCGATATTCTGGATTTGCTGCCTCTTACTGTGCTACCAAAACCAGTAGTGTATCAGACACAAAAAAAAGTCTGCCTCATGGAGCATTCACTCTGCTTCGAATTCCAAAATCCAAATGAAGAATAGCCTACAAAACTAAGGAAGGACATGTCTACTCATGAATATAACAACGAATACTGGTATACAGTAGACATACGAAGGCCAAATTTCTTTGGTGACCAATGTGGTCTGCATAAAATGAATGTATATTTCAGGACTGCTTTGAAATCTCTGCTGCTCATCTACATATATTTTCTAACAAGCATCTTGTTTTAAAGGCACTGCCACCTTACTTTTGTAAGTCTGGGGAAAACATTACTTTGAAATTAAAAGAAACAAATAAAATTGGCCTGTTATACTACAGTTGAATCATAAACGCGATACAGCTGGACCTTTAAACAGCTCTCATAATATAAAGAGCATGGATAAAATTACAATCAGTTACTAATACATCATAGAATACACCTGAATCTACTATTGGATTGTTAGCATTTGTTCTGCTGTTCTGTCCTGAGTTCTGATCATTGTGTCCTGACATCTGCTGGGCATTCTGATATTGCAGTGAATGTACGTGTGGATATGTTTGTGTTTCTGCCTGGGTATATTATTGTGTGTCTGCCTGGTTATGTTAGTGTGTGTCTGCCTAGGTATGTATATGTGGCTGGGTGTGTTAGTGTATGTTTGCCTTGGTATGTTATTGTGTGTCTGCCTGGGTATATATGTGTGTCTGGGTATTTTAGTGTGTGTGGGCCTGGGTTTGTTATTGTCTGCATGGGTATGTCTGTGTTTCTGGATATTTTAGTGTGTATCTGGCGATGCATGTTAGTGTCTGTTTGGGTATGTATGTTAGTGTATGCATGTGTGTCTGCCACTATGTTAGTTTGTGAACATGTGTTTTTGTATGGGTATGTTAGTATGTGTGTGTCTGGCTGTGTTAGTTTAAGTATCTGGGTATGTTTGTGTGGCTGCCTGGTAGTTTTATGTTAGTGTGTGCATATGTGAGTGTCAATTGTCTATGTGTGTTAGTGCTGAGTGTCTGAATGTTTGCGTTAATGCTGAGTTTCTAGTTGTGTTAGTGTGAGAGTCTAGATGTGTGTCTGGATGTGTGTTAGTGTGAGTGCCCCCCCTTAAGTCAGGTTTTGGACGCACCCTTGACTTGATTAGTTAATATTTAAAACCAAAGTAGGGTAACCAATCTCTGTGATATATAAATCGGCCCAGTTCCTATGTATAGTTTGCATTCTTGTAACAATGTATACATGAACAAAATATTGGTAATTTTTAAAGGTTAGTTCTTGTTAACTTGGAAAGTGGTTTTCTAGTTTCCTAACTAACGTGATCCACAAAGGACAAATAGATAATCCACACTGGCTGAAGTTACTGAATTTAGCACATTCCATTAGCTAGCACATTGCTGAGGTAGTTTGGTCCAAATTAACTTGACACTTCCAGCCAATTAAGTGTGCTGTTGGCATGCACAGATCCATGCATGGTTTAGTATCTGTTTAGCAGATTGGGCTAAAATAACAAAGCAAAAAACACATAAATAAATGTTATAGTTATCAAAAACATATTATGTGATTTTAAAGTGATGTTGCAATTAAAAAAGATACTATGGTATGGCATTTTTTTCTGGAGTGAGACACTTCTTTAGAAGTATATGTGTGCATGGTCTGCAGTCATTTTCATTGTAAGAAATTATACAGCCTGACTCCTATCATTCTATAGTGATCCAGACACAGACGATGGTACAGCTTGACTCCTATGATTATATAGTGAGCCAGACACCAACAGTGGTACAGCATGAATCCTATCATTCTATAGTGATCCGGACATAGATGGTGGTATAGCATAACTCCCATCACTACATACTGAGTCAGAGAGTGACGGTGGTACAGCATAACTCCCATCTCACATCATCATTTTCATTTTGTTGCTTTCTCCTCACTTTTACTCACATCTCAGTCTTTCTCTCAATGTCTTCTCCACCAACCACTTCAGAGTCCACGTCTGCTTTCTGGCAGCTCCACTTCTTCTGTTGCGTCTTCTTGTTCTTCTGTCTTCTTATTTTTTCTCTTTTCCTCTGCTTTTCCCCATGTCTTGTTTTTCAGTTCGCTTCTCTGTGAACCAGGCATACCAGAGCTACCAGGCACACCATCGACCCATCTAAAGTTCTCTCTGTGGTTCCACCCTTTTGCGGATATACTCCACGGGGCCAGAATAATGCAGCCAGATTCACGGAAGAAAGAAAGTTGAAGGAACACTTCTCTTTCTTCGCAAATCCTTTTTCATTATTCTGGCCTCTCACAGTTGCGGTTACCACTACAGACTTTGGCCACCCCTTCCCTAGGGTAACAGCAGACACACACTGACATATCCAGGCACACACACACTAACATACCAAGGCAGGTCTAACATACATACCCAGACACACACATAAAAGCAGCTCACATAACCCGCGCCCTGCGAGCTGCCTCACTACCCATGTGGGTCACGCAATGCGACGTTGCATGGCCCCGCATACTCATGGAAGTTAAAGAGATAAAGAGGTAACTCCAGGTCTCGGGACTTACCTCTTTATCCCTGCTCCCGAAGCATGCCTATGTCTACTGCTATTGCCCAATTGTCCCACCTGGATCCTCCAATGAATCAAGTATTATAGTAGGGCACTATAACATTTGTAAATGATAAAGAAAAATTACAAACAGGAAAGAGTGAAGAATTTAGGGAGATCACGGACCCCATGCTCCCCTGTTGTTTTTTTTTTTTAAAGCATAATGTTTTTACACAATTATTGTGTGGGCTGCAAAACACTGCGATACACTAATAAGCACCAAACATTCCAGGTGCTTCCGTGAGACCAGCTTGGAACGTTGATAAATACTAAGACAGGTAAGATTAAATATCAAATGTCAAACAGAGGAAAACAAGTCCTCATCAACCTTTCCAAATAAGTTAATGTCGACTAAAGCTTATGTCAATAAAGACCTACATAAAAATAATCATGTTCTGGATTAAATTCTTTAAAATATTTAATTGGACTGTAGGAGTCCTAGGTAGAGGCATGCAGATAAGGACACATTGACATAGCACAGGTTGAAACTGCATGAGCCTTAGCATTCCACTAACATATAGCTGTTTCAATCTTGCTAGAGCTCATCAGTGCAACATAGAAACAGTTCTGACCCATGCGGGGCCTGGACTGGCCATGTGCCTGGTAGCCCCCAATGTGCTGTTTATGTACGACCACATGCTACATGTGCATAAAAACAGTGTCAGCACCACATTGACATCCCCAATCTGGCCCTGCTCATGCAGGTAAATCTGAGAATATCATCTAGTTACAGGTTGAGTATGCAGAAAAATAAGCAAGAAACTGACAAAAGCCTTCCAATTTAATTAGCCAACTATTGGTCCTCTATTATTGGACTGACAGTGTCAAATGCATTTTCTCTTCTAGAGTAGACTAACCTCTTCGGTATGAAGAAAAACACTATGATATGGATATATAATGTTACTAAATATCCATATGAAGTTGCATGCAGCATTATTAAAGAGAATATAGAGCCATAAGGGTGAATATACACTAATCACCTTTTTTTTTTAAATAGCTGCTTTCCCAGATATGAAAAAACACGCCTTAATCGCATAGCCAGAAAGCCATAGCATATTGTATCATACTTATATTGCCAATGCTATTTGCATATTGCGGCATTAAATATTAACAAATTCCTTTGTATTCATTTAGCTTGTGGTTTTGAAAGATGGTTAAAAACAAAAAGATCATATCTGTTTGCATTTTTTTGTGTTTTTTTCCCCTCATTTTAATTTATTTCCACCTTTTTCCCCTTCAATGGAGACCCCTTGTGTATCATCACTTTGTTTACAACAAATTAAACCGTAGCTGTTTACCAGGCTAAAGACCCAAGTGCATTACCCTTGCACTCTCTCCTTTTTTTAATAATCACATCTTGGGATTTGTTTGCAAGAGGCCCTAATCTGCATGAGAATTATACAATTAACTTTTGATTAACCACCTAGTTCTTTTGAAAACTGCAGTGTATGGGATAGTCTGAATTTAAATAATATTGCTTAAATTGGGAGCTGGCCTTTCATTAAACCGGCGCATTTCACTAAACAACAACATTTGGAGATAATAAGGGTCGGAACAATAGGGAAAGCAGGAAGACTGGAATGTCATCTTTAAATATTACAGTTGAGATAAAAGCAATGAGATTGTGCCTTATCAAAACACAAAAAAAATCAAAGCTTTCTCTTGTCTGGGGCAAAATACTAGGCCTCTGTGTCTAAGGGTACTATTGTTTGGCCAAGAACTACTGCAGAATTTGTATTCACAAAGCCAGCTCTGACATACATTACATCACGTAGGGTACTTATCTAGGAGTCTCACAATAATTATCAGGATGAATATACACAGAGTGAATTTTTTTTTGTAGATTCTTCAACCATCTTTGACACAAGGAATGGAAGATAACAGTATTAGAAAAAAAAAAAGGAAAATTCTCAAAAGGATTTCCCCGGAGCTGCGTTCTTTGATTAAATTTTCCATGCCACTCTGCTGCTTCGAAAAAGTGAAAAGAAGACGACGTGGCTTTTATAATGGATAATAATAGTCCAAACATCGTCCTTTCCGAAAGATAAGATACATTGTCAATACAAAAAAAAGGGAAGAAAGCATTAAGCACCATTTGCAGAATACATATAAGGAAAGTTTCAATCTGTTATCATTAAGGTTTTTACGATACAGACATTTCTCACGTGGATGTGTGGGAAAACCCAGGTACTTTAAGCCCAACTAAGGGGTCTGTCAAGTGATGATACAGAGTAAATTTCATACGCTAGAAATCCAATTAATATTCATATTCACAACTGCAAAATATAACCTGAATGTGCAGGAGATTTTAAAATTAAACCAGGAGTGTCCATGGTTCATTCAATTTTAATGTAGACAATTAACCGGTGAGTAACTGCCCATACCTATATAAATATTTTGGACTAGCCACACCTCTTTCGTGGGATTTTAATCCAAACCAAAATTGTGGCTAGTTATAAAAGACAGATTCAGATTGAGATGAGGAAAACCCGTTTCTCCATCATTGACAGTATTTTATTATTTTTAGTGCAATATGGTTAGAGATCCCTTTTAGGGATCTTTTGTACATCTTATGTATGCCAGGGATTTTACATCTATTTAATATATATATATATATATATATATATATATACTTATACTTATACACACACACACACACACATATATATATATATATATATATATATATATATATATAAAAATTTAAAAATAACACTTTTTAAGATTTTTTTTCCTTTGTGGGAAGAAGGGACATGTTGTTTCTTACTCCTTTCCCTCTGATGTCCCCTGTTCTGATTGCACTGTGATCAGCAAGCAGGCTCCAAAGCCTTGCATTGCTCATCGCAATGTGTGTGATCAGCCAGCAGTGGGGGCAATCTAGTCTCTCCTCTGCTCTAAGAAGTTTCCGGTGGGTGTCAGCAGCGACATTTATCAGAAGAAAATGTGCGATCGGACATTCCTTGTGTAGCAGTGTAGCAGCGTTTGTGCTGAGCGTCATTACATACAATATGTCTGCATGAAGCCAGTGATGCGGGCTTCTACTGAAAGCGGAGAGTGGAGCGGCAGGGACGTAGTGGTACGTTCATAGGGTAAGGAATGGGTTAAAGTACTCAGAATACTTTAATATGTGTTTTTTGTTGGAGGGATCTCAGGGACATTATGTTGCTGCCATGGAGGAACATCCTAAACTGAAAATGTAAGAGAAATTAAATTAGACATATTTTTCAAAGAAGTTTCTAAAATGATTTCTGTCTCTGTTTTTGCTTCTTAACAACAAGAACTGCATAGCGTACAGAAAAATATAACATGATATTTATCAGTGGTAAATTAATGCATTAGAGGATTGCTTCATTGAGCTCCCATTGCAACTTGTGTCTCAACAGGCTTTCTGCTTTGCAGACAATATTTGAAAAGGTTTACCATGTCTAGATGCAAGTGGTTGTCACTCTTTAGAAAAATCACAAGCTGCAAAAAGTCAGAATTGTCAGTTCGAAAGACATTGCTTGTTCCACTGGGCAAAAGGGGGGGGGGGGAATGCTAAGCAAACGATCTTTTGGAAGAAGAAAAAGGTTTGAAACAGCAATAGAATAAAGATAAAGATGATCTCAGTCTTTATTCTCATTGAAGGTTGGCAATAGGAAATCTATTGAAGAAGAATATTATCTTGTAGGTCATCTGCTGTGTAATAGAGAATAGGAAACAGAAGAACAGAGAAGCAAGGTGATTCTGTATTTCCCAGGACCATGTTATAAGGGCAGGATAAAAAATAATAAACTTTAATTAATTGACAATTCTCAAAGGTTAATTTTGAGGAGGTTCTTCATTCTATTAACAATTTACAGGAACACTCCATCCAACATATGTAGTATGTACTTTAATGTATAAGAAGACTGAGTGGTCCCATTAGATTTTTGGGGTATACCCAATGTTCCCGCTGCATTTGTAGGTATAGATTAAAGAAATAAGCCTATAAACATTTGAGTTATAGAGTAACTAAATAACACATAACCCCAGCCCTGCAGTTATAGATCAACTAAACAGTCATAAGCAAACATTAAAAATAAAATAAATAATGCATGGAAACCCTGAATTGCAGTTATACTTCACAGGCTGCACACCCCAAAGGCCAACCCAAAGGACTTGCCCAGCACCCAGATTGTACCCAAAGGACTTGCCCTAAAAACCAGATTACACCCACAGAAATTGCACCAATACCCAGATTGCACTCACAGGACTTGCCCTAGCTCTCAGGCTGCACCCATAGGAATTGCCCCAGCACCTAGATTCCCCCCACACCAATCTTGTCCCAGCACCCACACTACACCCACAAGATTTGCCCCCGTACCTACATTGCACCTACAAGACTTGCCCCAGCACCCTGATTGTATCCACAGGATGTGCTCATAATACATTGACGGGACTTACTCAGCACCCAGATCTTTTTTTATTCCTTCTATAACTTTTAGGCTAAAAACGGCAACAGTAACGGATAGACTGTCAGAATACACACATATACACTACCCTTGCAAATGCCTGCCAGTAAACATACATATATACAAACACTTTTGAAACACAAGCAAGAACTCTCTATTCCCCTTCTCATAATTTCCAGCTTTCCCCTTTCTGTCCATCTCTCCCCTTTCTAATTGCCCCTTGTAATCTCTATCCCCCTTTCCCTTGATCATTCCCCATCCCTTTGCTGGCCTTCTCATTCTCTCAACTTCTCTTTCTCTCTATCTCCCCCCTTTCACTCACTCCCTTTTATCTTTTTTATCTCTTTTTCTTTCCTCCTCTTTCTGTTTTCCTCAGCCTTTCCCCATATCCCCACCCTGTGTGTTTATCTCCCCTCATCTTTCTCTTTATCTCTCCTCTTCTCTTTGACCCCTTCTCAGTATCTCTCCTCTTCTTTCTCTTTAGCACTCCTTTCGATCTCTCCCCTTTCTTTATTGCTTCCCTTTCATTTTTTATCTCTCACAATCACTGCTCCCTGTTGATGCTTCAAATGACCCAAAAGCTAATTAAATTAAAACTTAACTTTTTATATGAATCCCTAAGAGTGTTTTGATGCTAAAAGGTAGAAGAATGCAAAATGTGCTTCAATGGTAACAAAGTTAAAATTACACATTTACAGACCACTTCTAAACATTCTAAACATTCCATCCAATACAGGTCTGTAATTTTAACTTATTTGTTGCTATTGAACATGATTTTTTTATTGTATTTATAGCTTATGAATTCAGTTTAAAAATCATAATGGAAAGTGCAACCAGAGACATAAAATACAGTTTTGTGCAAATAAGATATTAGAAGATAACATTCTACTAGTAATACATATACTATAAATATAAATACTATTTATAAGAATAACAGATGATAGGTTTAAAAAAAGGATAAAAAAGCTTATGATGTACTTGTGCCAACAAACTTTTATTTTACAAATAGCACAACGGTTTGGAGGCAACATCCCCTCTCTCAAAGCGCCTACTTCATGGGTTCAGCAGCTTTGTCTTGTGTGCTCCCCAGGAAACTATATTAACTGTATTTAAATGTATGTAAGCTGTGCATATTATTTATATACAGATGATAGGTTTCAGTTGTACAGATACATTACATTTTTTTATAAAGCGCCGGCAGATTGCGCAGCACTGTTACAGTCGATATAACAATTTAGAAACACATACAATAACAAACTGGTGCAAAGGAGAAGAGGTCCCTAGTCTTGCGAGCTTACAATCTTTGACTAAAGACGTATGTGCGGCTGACGACTGGATGTAATAAGCCACAGATTACATTTTTATGCTCAGTATAGTACCCGATCTGTCGCGGGAGGAGTGGATTGGATGCATACAGAGTGATGTCGGGTAGCGGCCCATCAAGCATTAGCATGGTGTGCCAGGCCAAAACCCTGATCCAAACACTAGTTTTGATTGTCTGGAGAAAGCCCTTTAACCAAACTAATCAGCATTAGTAAGTACAAAAAGGGTTCAGCTTACCAATTAGAGTCAGAGAGAGGGTATATACCCCAGCCTTTCCACCTCTTCGGTATGTTTGTACATAGTCCAGGTGGCACTGAGTAGTTTATGGCAGGTTCTGGTGGTCCTACTAAGGCACAATGCATCGTTAGAACGGTGAGAAGCCTTCAATTTCATTCAAGAGCCTCCAACCAAAAAATCGTTAATGAGATCTAGTGACAACACTAGAAAGCACATATTCTTCATTGCCAAGACACAAAAAATCCCCCAAAACCATAACATAGGTAAACCACCAGGGAATACACATTTTAACATTCTGATTTAAATTTGTAATAACTGTTATAACTTTCTTTTTTTTTTTAATTGGACTTTACTTTTATTCCAGATTTGATTGCTGTTCAAATTACATTAGCATATTTAACACGGGAAATGAACAGCTTTTCTTTGTTTCCAGTGCCATCGCATCAAATCGCTTAAATAAAATCAGTGAAATGTAGATTGAATGTTTTTCCTTTTTTATTTTAAAGGGCTATAGAACCATTTTATGAATGCATGTCATTAAAGCATTATTAGAACAAATGCTGTTAAAATTGAGGGGAACATCAGCATATCGCCTTCTGTAAGGTATTATGCTCATTTGATTTTTTATATAAGTAATTTTATTCTTTCAGAAGAGATAATTCTTATCATTATAGGCTTTCAGCATGTTACATGCGTATAATTCAGTGATAAACGAACCTCTGTTTTTTTTCATTTACGTGAAATTATGCAATATTTTTAGTCAGTGAGCAATTTAGCTGATACAAGCAACTCGAATGAAATTGCCCTGAGCATTTTACAATTCGTTTCATCAACAAATAGGTAGAACCTTAAATTTAAAATTACCAGTTAAAAACGATCTTGGTAGAAAGGCATCATTGACTTTAAAAGACCTGAAGAATTGTCTTCACGTTGTCAGAATGGTTATTTTATTATGGGTAAAGGAGGCTTAGATTCTTAGGAATGCTATTTGTACAAAATTAATTTTTGGAGAAAAAAAAAGTACTATCATCCAAGTAAACCAACTGAGTCATGAAAAATAAAAATTTGCAATCAAACAGATATTTTACTTAATAGGATCCATCTGTGCTATATAGAGTAGACGAACTGTCGAAAAATGAATTGAGATGTCTCCGGAGGCAAGTTACTCAGGAACAGCTTTTTTATAATGAAGATGTATAGGTGCCTTTTCATATTTACATTGTCTATTACACTAGGTAAATCGTGGCAACAGTGCCAGCTAGTTACAAATGTTATTACTGCGATATGACTGATGGTGTTTCAGTCATATAAACGAGCAGTTCATGTTCCACAATGCATGTCATTGGGGATTTGTAGAGGGGATCTCGGCTTTAATCTACATGTTAGGAGCATAGCTGGGAACTTCCTCGGCAGGCAACCTGGGACTCTCCCTCTTCTAGGGGGAGCAGCTTTGTAAAGAGGCAGGGCTAATGATTTATGGGTGTGGCTAGCTGTGTGTAAGGGTGTGGCTACCCCAACCAGCCTTTAAAGGGAGAGAAGTGGGTTGGGGAGTGGGCATGGTCATATGTCACTCCCCACTACGTGGAATAAAGAAATTGACCAGGAAACGCAGGGAGCGGTCAGTAGTGCAGAACATCCCAATGAAGAAGAGAAAATATTAATCCAAAATATGTATAACCAGAAATATCCTTGCAATTAGGATAGTATGACACTGAGACCGATGGGCAAAAATACCTAAGAATCACAACTAATTACCGGGCCTTTTCTCTGGGTGGGATAGTGATATTTCTTCACCAATTCTGGTCTATAAGAAGCAGAAGGGAGCTCTGTGAAACCATCCCCGTGAAGCTTCCAAATGGACCACAGCAGGAGACTTTGCTGTTGGTCCTGATCTTGCAGTGCAGTGTAGTAGAGACACGACTTTTAAGTCCCTGGTGTGCTGACTGATGGCCCTCTGGTCAATATTCAGCCAGTCCTCTTCATAGCCTGTCCATTCCTATAGGCTTGTATATTGTGCTCTAATTATTTAAAACAGTGAAAAGTCACAATTGTAAAACCTTGGCTATAATAACTGATGCATTGCTTCCCTACACTTCAACAAGGAACACGGAGATTCTGTTGCAGTTTAATGTAAAAGAGAGGTGTACTATTACGCCCTCCACCCAAACATAAGCAATAAGCTGCAACCAACCAGAGGTTTCACCATTTTTGCCCCAGTAATGAAAGTATGTTGGAAGCCGAATTTGACAAGACAGTTGGCAGGTATGCAAAAAATATTCAGGGCTTCTAAAAAAAAGATGCACAACACTATAGGAAAGAAGGAATGTCCCAAAGAAGGACTCATGGGATTTACGCTCTATATTATCTCCCCTGCGACAAACCAAGCTTTTAGCCAGCTTGGGGTACCTGTAGATCCAAATATTATCCTGTTATTTAAAAATTCCAGTGTTGTTAGGAATTATATTAAGTACTGCACAACATTTTGGCACATTGTAAACGTATGCACTTTCTGATGCATTATGCTGTTTGTACTATTATTTTATGCTACTATGTAGGTGAAAGCGGCAAATAGTCTGATGTTACAAGTTAAGACTGGACCAAAATGAGAAAATGTCCATGCCGGGCTTAGCTTATACTCAAAGAAGGATATAATTACTCATTAGAGCTGAGTACGAGACATATACATGCCAGAACCAATTGTGACAAACAAGTCAGGCTCCTATCGTTGAGGCCTCTATTATTACAGCAATGCTAGAGCAGATGAATGTTCCACTAACCGTGTTACGTAACCCTTCTGTCTCTCTCTTTAGTGACAGCTGATTGGGTTCTGGCAGCCTTTGTACAAGTGTATGGAGGAAAAAGGTAGATAACATCAGGTCCAAAAATGAATCGATACGCTAGTTCTCTCCAGTGATGTATTTAAGATGGTGGCTTCCCTGGGCCTGCCACAGGGGTTCCCCAGGTGCCACCAGGTCCTACCTCAAACCACCCACGTTAACCTCATTATTTTACGTGTCGGTTTCCCACCTACATCAAAGCAAGAAAGACTGACAAGAAAGTCACAAGTTAACAGTAGTTTTAGCAAATTAATATAGTGCCGGAATTGATGCTAAAACATGAAGGTGATAAATCCCCTTTCAATACCACTCCCTTTCAATAATGGGGCGCTCTATTATGGCTTTCTACGTAGAAGTAGCAGCAGTCTGTTTTAGAGCAAACACCCATGGTCCATCAAACCTAGCCCCTGTTGATGTTAATTACTGCATCTTCTGACAAAGGGGGCTTATTACCTCTTAAAGTCCTCCCATGATTATATTTCCATCAGCAGCAAACCTGACTTTATCTATTTGAATGGAAAGTTATTTGTTTACAACCTCTTGAGCCCTTGCTTCAACAGATACAATAGTTGTACAAGCTCACGTAAAACCAGTCCGACATGTAGACACCACGTTTGTTGGCATCAAGAGGAAGAAAAAAGTTCTCAGATATCACATAAACTTAGGTCGCAATGAAGTTTCCAATGAAATCTGTGGACATGGTAAAACACAGGACAACTTCTTGTTGAGCATGTCATATGCTTTTCGTGGACAGCATAAAGCGGACAATAAATCTCACTTTTTTGTTTCTTTTTTTTTCCTGCTTGGCAGCCCCACAGAAATGCCTCCGTACTGGCAGCTCTTCCAACAGATTATGGTGTCTGAGAAATGTAACTTTATTTAATATTATGTTGCAACTGAAATCTTTGTTTAACATCGTTTTGGGGGTCACTCACCACACAATAACTAATAATAACTGCTTCCAACTGTAACATTGTTTTGAAAGAGCAAAAATAATAGCCAACATCAAAGTGGCACCAAAGCTGCTTCAGGTGGTAGAGCGTGAAAGCCGGTAGAGCACACATTAGTGTGGCACCGTTCTTCTCACCATTATGTGTGGTCCTACCAGGCTGAAATAGCAAAATAGCCTTCATTACATAGCTGTAATAGGTTGCAATTCTAATTTATATCATTTAATTGGAGATACGGCAGCAAATGTCAATTTAGAGAACAGCGTTCTAGTATTTAGCTGAAATGTAACTGTGTAAAAGTCACCCCAAGGGCGAGTTCTCTTCTTTGCGTGTATAACAGAACACAGAACAAGACAATCACTTGATATAACAGTCCCCTTAAACCTTTTTCAAACTGCTCACTTCCAATAAGTGTTAAAAATGGTATAAAGTGCACATTTGGCAAACACACAATCAATGGCAGGTGATGAATGTAAACATATAATGCTTAATTAAAGGAAAAGTGTGCTTCACCTACATTTAATCCATAATTACCTTTATAGGATGCATTTTAAGGATATCCCTGTGTGTGTGTGTGTACAAATGTGATAATCAAATGTTTAGTAAATTACTTTAATTTACTTAGACTGTGAATTTCTTTAAATACATTCCAACTTGTTTATATTGGAAAACTAAGAAACACACATACACAAAAAGGCTGCAATAGGTTAGCTGAAGCATTGACCACCATTTTTTCTATGTCATTTAATACAAGGAACAGTCACGCAAATTTTTTACACAATTGTTACTTTATAATATACAAGTGCCTCCAGCGTCAAAATGCTGTACTGACTGCTCCGCTAAGAAACTCTCCGCAGAAAAGTTTTGCTCTGCACCTTCATAACATTAATATCTGAGAGCTTCTTGATCCAAGGAGAAATCCGATTGCCTCTTGGAGTCAAGAAGGATTTTTTTTCCCCCTGATGGCAGAATTTGAAGTAGCTTAATTAGGGGGGGGGGGTTTGCCTTCTTTTGGATCAAGAATAGGAAGGTTAGGTAGAAGGGTTGAACTTGATGGACTTAGGTCTTTTTTCAACCTTATGAACTATGTAACTATGTAACTATATGTAACTATGTAACCTTTAGGTCAATGACACGTTATCCTGTTCAGCAGTACTGGCGATTCCATTATAGAACCGCCTAGAGAAGTTTGGCTCTTCGCCTTTAGATCAATGTTCAGCAGGCTAGAGTGCCACTGGTATGGACAGCCCCGGCCAGAGATCAACCCTGAACAGTCCCCATTGCCTATGCACTTTTGTGTAGAAGACCCAGCAGTACTGATTTAAAGAAAGCTAACAACAGCCATTGCTAAATTAATTAGAAAGACATTAGTTAGGCGCTGAGTATTCCTTGGTCAGTTTCACCAGGCCTGGAAGAAAACCATAGGGATTCCTGCCACTTGAAGACGTCTTCAAGATGTCTACAAAAAACAGTTTAAGAGAGAGGAGGAATCTGCAGTCTATCTCACTGTTTCTGTGTTGTTCTCTACCCAGGACCAATACCCAGAATGCAATAGCGTGGATTAATAAAAACTTGATCCGACTTGTGTGCACTATAAACAAGCACATACCACATTACTTTTGATCCCTCAAGCCCAGGTATATGTGCTAATAATACTGTGCATCAGAAAATATATGGCAGAAGACATGTTGAAAGTTTCTGTGCTTCTCTTACATTGCGGACCCATCTGCATTATTCTGGGGCCTTGGCACGCAACCACTGGGACAACCTCTAATCAGGCTGTGATGCTGAAATATCCCAGGATGCCAGGTTAATGTAGCAAATTAACAAGAGAAGCGGATCGCTGGTGAAAAATGAAGAAATGGAGAAAAGGACGAAAAAGTAGAAGAAAGAGAAGAAGCGGAGAACAAGAAGCAGAGCTATAGAGGCATGGAGATAGTAGGAAGAATGGAGAAAGAGAGTGAGAAAGAGAGTGAGAAAGAGAGTGAGAAAGAGTATGACAGAGCATGACAGAGGGTGAGTGGAGGTGAGTGGGGGTGAGTGGAGGTGAGTAACAACAAATTTCATTTATGAATTTCATCCAAACCGTAAGGGCAGGTAACAAATTTTTTGCCCGTTAACAAATAGACTGCAAAAGAACAATTTCTCCCAATCATTTTTCGTCTATGTGCACAAGTGTACTGATATTGTGATTGTTCAAAATAAAGGCTTTAAGCCAAGGGAGTGAAAATATTGCTGTACCAGGGATATCCTGAAAGTTTATGTGGCCAAAGAAATAAATCTGAGTAAACAAGTTACTTGCTGTAAGAAGTTCATATGTTTGCTCATTTATTGAATTATTCTTATAAATGATTCTTATAAAGGTATGGCTAGTGGTTAGGGGTTTACCAGAACTGTTTATCAGGGCCTTGTGTAACTGAGTAAGGCATTTAAAAACAAAGGATTTTTATCATCAACACTATTTATAATATAGAAACACATTTTCACAAGCATGATGCTCTCAAACCAGGGTCTGCCCTAGGGTTTCTGGTTCCCTAGGCAAACTATGTTATTGATGCCTTCCTCTGCATGCACTTGTTTCTAGACATTGAGAACCTACCAGCGGACCACCTTGGGAGCCACCTTGGTCCGGCAATGCTGTAATTACTGGGTTAAGTTCCTGCCTGCAATATGTGCCAGCCTGCTGCATTTCAATTACTATTAAATATTACAAAAATAAAATCCCCTTTGCTTACCATAAACATGTACACTGTAAGGCAGTTCTAAAGACTGAAGGGAATTTGTTTGCAACATATCTTCATTGTTAAAAAAATAACTTTTTAAGAACTTCAGCACTAAATGAGTTAAGATTCTAAATCAGACTGTAATGCACACTTCCCAATTTGGCCAGCAGATGGCACTATGAGGCTGCTTAATGTTAAGTTTTTAGCACTGTAACATTTTTATGAAGCTATGAATATACTCATTTTAGCTTGGCCAAAATTGGGACAAGGGAAAAAAAATTAAAACCTTGGACTGAATTTACCTGAGAAAAGCAAACGCAATGGTCCTGCCAACTTTTCTTTTTGGCTGGAGCCTCTGCCATTTTATCTAAATCATTACTAAAGCCAAAACGGTCATGTTATTTATTTATTTTAAATGTCCTTAAAATGACTTTGTATCATAGTTGACTTTTTTTCCATGAAACAAAAAAGATTTTAACATCAATATACTGTGTAGGGCTCTTTGGATTATGTAATAGCTTGGAACTGACCATCTACTGTATCTGGCAGTGAAAGAGTAAATTAACATTTTCTGTTCCACTGAGGTAGAATAATATTGTTCCCAGAGTCTCTCCCCAAGTTTACCTAGCACCCCAACCCACATATAATTCCGTCCCCTCTTCTAATTTCTGACAGTTTATTCAAATATTTGAAATGATAAAAATATATACATTCTTTAGGAAAATTAGGCTAACTTTAATGTTAAACATTATGGTCTATGCATCATCATTAAAGGTGCTGTTCCACTGGAAGAAAACATTAGTTGGTGTTTTTACCATGATAAACAAATACTCCTTAGCAGATCTGTCATTTTGTATACATCTGAATGGTTAATCATATAAAAATACAAACTTTTTAAGAAGCTTCTTCTGCTTTTATGCCTGCTTTTGTATGACATGGCAATTAATAGTTCCCTGAAAAACTGTGAATGAGGCACAATTTCATATGATTAAAGGATTATTTTGGGAAGTCTGTAACACTAGGAATTATGCTTTGAATGCTTACGTTAGTTTAGAAAATGTTAAATTCGACCGAGTAAATCGAACAGCACATGTATTAAAATGTGAATATATATATATATATATATATATATATATCTACATTATCTGTAATAATACACTGTGTAATATAAAGCAGATTGTCTTATTGCAGACCAGGGTTCAAGTCAGTCAAACTGAAGCATCACAACTGCTAATAATCTTTTAGTGAATTAGGTCATCTTGATAAGAGTCCACGGCACTGAAACCACGTTTTATGTATATTCTATGTACCTCTTATTATAGTCATTTTATTACAAAGACTTGTGAGTGCATTCTTAAATATATATATATATATATATTTGAGTCAGTCAAACCAAAGCATCATAACAACTGCTAACAATATTCTTTTAGTGAATAAAATATGATTCTGTAATTTGCTTAATAATTCACATGCATCTTGATAAAAAGTATTTTATTCAAATTGGAGTCCCTTAGATAGCATCTACATACACAACCATGTTGCTTTTGCAGGAAAATGAATAGAATTTACAAAGTTAGAAAGTAAAGCGCTTCTTCTCACTGTCTTTTACTATATATCAAGTAAAAACTAAATTATCTTTTCCAGCCTTACTAAATAAAAAAAAAGAGTGAAAAGCAATACAATGTATAATTTAAAACAATTCTGCCTCCGTGAAATCAAATTTTAAACTGGTAAACCTTTCAAACGTTCCCTTTGTTGAAAAATCTTTTTATGCAGATATCATATAATTTAGCAAATCCTTCTGTCTCTCATTATTGAAATTTCTTTTTTTGTTTTAAGCTCACCGGCTGAGAACCTTGTATCTTTTCTTGTTTTGATGAATGCATAATGGCCGTGCTGTTGATACTATGATTTCTAAGGAGAAATAAAGAAATATATATAAAATATGAAAAGTAATTGTGTATTGGAGTGTTCCAGTCATTGCTTTCAGATGAAATGCATCTTTCAGAATATCCAATCAAAACAGTAATTTTACTAAGGAAATATGAAGATTTGCGAGTTAATTTATAAAGCTAATACCAAAATTAATTACATTATATATAGTATGATATAGTATGATTTTTGAAACATGTACAACTTTTTTTTTTTTACCTTTTCTTTGCTAGAATTGGATTTTGGCCTCTTGTTATTTCCTGTGACATTTAAAGGGTTATTGTAGTTTGTTAAAGAATTACTATTAATAACTATTTTTATTAGTAAATAAGGATAGGTTTTGCCTATTAATGAAAATCAAATCATTTAAAACCAAATAATTTTGTAGACACTTTTTTCCTTTTGGCTCCTACTGGCTTAATGTAAGCCGAGAAAACACAATTTCCTGTCTCCTTGTGGATGTTCCTGTAGTTGCAGAAGAAAAAAATTTTACTGCATAAAAATGAGAATATTTGCACTACAGATGTGAAAATGTCCCACTTGTGGATAATATTTCCTGTCCAACCTAACAGGCGTCCAAGGATACAGTGGACGTGTTAAGTGGAAGTCTAACTTTATAGTATTTTTTGTACAGCAGCATCTCTGGGTATAATATTGTATCACACGCTGAAGTAACTCTGCCGACCACCATTGTTGCTGAGTCTACATTGACTCACTTTCCAAAATGTTCATCTTACTAGGGCTGCCATCTTGGTCTGTTTTGCATGGTTATTACTCCACAATAACTCATTTTGTATCTTTTGTGAAGATTAATATGTGTAGACAGAAGGAGTAGAGAGAGGAGTTTTAAGGGGATAATCATCCAGCTTGTGCACAATTTGTGTGAAATTCAAAGTTTGAAATATAAGCTTAATAAAAAAATAAATTTTACGATACAAAAGTTCAAAAGCTGAATGAGCCACATGAACATGTAGGCACTCCTGCCTTCAGTTTGTAGGATGTATAAAGCCGACTACCCAGGGCCCTCCTGTGTGACGATGTAGGTGGGCGGGGCTACTGACAACAGTGGGAGGTCCTGCTGATATTGGTGGGTGGTCTGCTGACCTCAGTGAGTGGTCCTGCAGATGTCAGTGGATGGTCCGTGAAGCTACCCTCAAATGAGGAAAAATTGAATGTGGGCGGGCGTGGACATGGAGTAGGGCGTGCGTCAACACTGTTCCTGCGACTCGGAAATTCTCTGTGGTGACCCAGAGAAGCGGAACTCCAGAGAATTCCCCGGAAGTGAACTAGACAATTGGTGGTTCCAAGTTTAGTCTTTTTGGGCTTCTCCTATGGAAATGTTGTACACCTTAGAATTACACCTAAATTCTTCTAAGCTCAGCAGTTTGTCCTATTTTATCTGAGGTGACATCATATCACAGTACTCTGCATTGTCAAGTCCTGCTAGGGGACAAAAACCATAGAGGTTTGTCCCTCAACAGACAGTTACTTTTTCCCTACAACAATTATGAGGATAAGAGGGCTCTTTAACTTTAGTGGGGAATGAAGCAAGCTGGCAAATTTGCCTAATAATAGAGTTGATTGTTAAATTAACTGTTTCTACAATATCCTCTATCTTTATATCACATTTTCCCAAAATATGTTTTTTCCCTTCTTTTTCAACAAAACATTGTTCTCGTTTAGTTCTCCAATAAGCCTTAAAAAACGAAAGATCTTATTTAGTTGAACTTTCTGATATTTCACCCCTGAGAACAAGCATTCAGTACTGGATAATAAGTGCATACAACCTCCCAAAGTCCCCTTTCCTCAGCGGGAAAATATGCTCAGTCCCACTTAGCAACACATATTGGTTTTTATGATAAACTGGAAGTCTTATGCCTTTAGTACACTTTCCAACTCTGCTATACTACAGTGGAATTGGTCTAAATAAAATCTCTTCAAAATAGTTTGCAAAGCTTGGAGAGAATAAGTGACTTTATGCCTCCTTTTGTTAATAAAAGTAGCAACTATCTGCAGAGGGCACATATATATCCTATAACAGCCTGATCTCCTGTATGTTTCACAGTTTATGTGATGTGAAAAAGGTATTTTGTTTATATAGTGGTTAAAGTAGGACATGTTTAACCCATGCGGATAAGGTCTAGTGTTTCTTCTGGTACTTACAATAGTACTTAATGATGGTGGACTAAGAAGGGAGGGCAAATAATTGCCCATGAGTTCCACTGATTCTTTTGTGTGTTACCAGGCTCTATGCTTAGAGTAAAAACGACTTTAGCCATGTTGTTTGAATCCTTTCTTGGCTTCTACCTAGCCTTTTTTTAGTGAATTTAGTGTAATGGGCAGAACTGGATTATGCACATTTTGGATTCCTATGTACGTTCTCTATAGCACTTTATTTCTTATGAGGGGCTGAGTTAGAAAGTGACTTAAAAAGCCAAGGAGTGGGTTGAACCTGGTTGGGGATTCAGTGGGGCCAAACACTACCCCCTTATACATGGAGTACTGTCCAACCAACGTTTAAGTATGCCAGATCAAAGACCTCCCTTGTAACTGGCCTAATAGCAGTGTTTTGAAAGCCCAATAGGACACCCAGGAATGGCTGACCTACTACACAAACTGAGTTTATATACATTGTCTACGATTATAACAACCAATGGACCCTTCCTACTGTTTGCACTACATTCATCACTTCATAACAGAATTACTTGTTATGCATAACCCCATCTGCCAAATGTATTTTATTATTGTGCCATTTGGCTGGGCCTCAGCCTCCTGTATTACTTCATAAGCAAGCTAAAAATAATATTATTATTAGCTGTGTATACTACAAAGTTTGAAAAGGGACTCTTAAATGCCTATTGTTCATTTCAAATGCAACATTAGTATTTAATATTAATATATAGTAATATATATACATATATTTGCCAATGTAATTTATTTGTCTTATTGCAATAAGCAAAGAATTCTTCAATGTCATATTTAACTCTATTAACACCAGGGTTATGTTTTCTGACATATACAGATTGGATGGATACTAGTTGGTCAGCGATAAACAGAGCTATCTATTCAACCCATTTCAATGATCTTTCATGAACACTATATATTGTAGGCAATTTAGCTCAATAATTTAGATGCATCTTGATAAATATTTTAAGGGAGTGAGGAAACTCAGTTAAATATAAAACTAATTTACAGGAGCCTTAAGGAGAAAATGGTGTGTTGTAGCTGAGATTGAGAAAACAAACCACTTTTAATTTGCTTGTTTGTATCAATGTCAGAAACAGCACCAAAATACTGAGATTCTTTTAGAGCAAGGATGCACTGACAAAGATATGATGCAATCTGGACAAAAAAGAGATAAAGACAGTAACATGGACTTGGAGCTTCAGTTCCATAAGTCCTTATGTTAATCTAGACCTTGTTGCAAGGTCACAGGGGTCCATAGGGCCTTGGGAAAACACTTTTCCACAAGTTGAGTGGATTGGTTTGAGTAGCCGTCTATAAAGATCAAAGGTAGTGCAGGCAGGGGCAACCGAATTCAGAGTCCAGGGGAGCAAAGAATACAATGCATTTGGAAAAGGTGGAGTCAAGATAAAACAAAATGCAATCAACATTCAACAATTACCCTTTTACATGGCAGCAGAATACATAGGAGAAAACTGTATAACCATTGGGAGCCCCCATGCATAGATGAGAAGGATAAAATACTGATGTTTATGGGTTGAAGTAAAGGAATTATTTTAATTTAAAACTTTCACACACATGACATCTCCATGCACCTTCTACAGCAGGCTCAAGTAATGCTTCTCCTGAGCTTTGGAGATTTGAACCTCATAATTTTTAGAGAGTAACAGATAACTGGCATTCTAAGACTTTTAAGATCAAATTTGACAGTTTTCTGCAGATTGAGAGGTTAATATTTCCAGTAGCAACACTGTATAATTATTATGCTCTCTGCATGGCGTTAGCAGAACCGTCTGCATGCGTGGCTCAGCACAAGCCAAAGTATTCAAAATTTATAACCAAAAAGATCAATCAGCAATTACTCTTGTGTTGTGTTAGGACAGATCAAATTGAATACTGTAATTAAAATTAACCAATAAAAGAGTTATAAATTTAGCCTCTCAGATACATGGGGGAAAAAAAATCAACATCATATGCAAGACACACAACAAGCGATAGAGCCAATTTCTGTGGATCCACATAGTCAATGTTTATGTGGTGGGAAAAGCTAATCTGCCCCAACATAAATATTCTGCATTAACGTCAACAACATTTACATTAATGATTTTTTAACTGCTCATTGGAAAATGTTTTTTATTTTGCTGTTTATGAGCCATGAGCACAACTTCTTTCCCACTTTGTAGGTTTAATTTTCGTACTAGTTGATAGCAGGGTTGCAGCACAGACCTCAATGACAGCTCCCATATGACCTCCTTTCGGTACATTGAGGCTGTTGTGCCTCATTCTTATGCCCATAGTCCTTAGGCCCCTCCCATAACCACACCCCACTGCCTCTAACACCTCCTGCCACCAACCAGATTCCCCAACAATGGTGTCATGATTTAGGCACCGGAAATGTTGGCGCATATGCAGCTTCCCATTCCCACCAGCCAGCTCACCCCTGTTCCCAGGTAATAACCGGAATGTTGCTCATCATAAACATGCTGAGCAAATTTGTCCATCACATGATCACATGTTCATAGTAAGACTTTTTTTCAGTCTAAGAACAGGAGCGGATTAACACCATCCAGGGTCCCCACACAAATGTATGTTGTGGGACCCCCTCAACATACAACACTCCTCTACAATCTAACTTTTCTTCCATTGGAGAAATAGATTAAAGTCTTCCACACCATTTCAGAAGGAAATATGTTTAAAACATGATAAAAAAAATGTGTATCTCCTTTATTCACACAATGTAGAACAAAACAATGCAGGTCACATGTACTACACATTAATTTTTCTTTTATGGACCTTCTTTATGCCCCTTCAATGGTGCATGACCAAACAACCAACTAGTAAGCCCTCCCCTGTCTAAGAACTAAGAACAAAAAGTGTAAGAAGATGGGAAAGCCACATCTTATTTCTCAGTTTTTCTGCATTAGAATGCATCTGTACATCAACATTTACTTCAGCCCAAACTTTTCTAATAATTTCATATTTTGTTAAAAATTAACTTCTTTCACAACAGAGTAGAACAGCCACTAATTGGAAAAAAAAAAGTGTTATAAAACCTCCCTTCCCTCTAACAGAAAGGGTTAATAAGGTCTTACTGCATAATAATTATTGTTGGGTGCTGACACTACTTCTTTTATCTCATTAATAATCTGTGTGATACAGTTAAGAAAGAAAACCTGGATTCCCAGTTCTGAACCAGTAGAGCATTTTATCAGTTGTTTAGGGGGATGCAGAATGATTGATCTTTAAACTTGCGATGTAAAAATCATTAGCTGAAGGCAAGAACGCTTTTAAAAGAAGCTTATGGGACCCTTTGAAAAATATTAATTAGCGTGGAACAATCTGCATAGCACATCTCATTAAGTATACGAGGAAGTACTTGCAATAACATTCTCTGAGTTGAAGAGATTTCAGATTGGGATAAATTTTTTTTGAATACCTTATTAACAATATTTTAAAAAAAGTCAACCTGGCTTTTGTTGTTGGTTGTACGAGTAGTTTATTATTGGTACTTATTGATAATTATTGAGAAAAGAATAAGAATTTTACATTCAATTTATAAATTATGATAAATGTGAAATTAAATGCTTACTTGGCCATGCAGAGAGTTTTTTACATATCTGTTTTTGGAATAATCTATGGTGCTGCTAGGCACTACCCTTTTAATCTTCGGGGTACATTAACCATCATCAGGAGGATGCATTGTTAGTATTCCACCAAAGACTATGTCTGTGTCAGCTGAAAAGCTAAAAAAGCTTCTTTTCCGAAGACTAGCAGTGGCTGTTGGGAAGCAAATTAGCAGTCTTTTTGAATGAATTGGTACTTTGTCAGCTAAATTAAAAATGTAAACTATAAAATATATATGGGCACTGAAGGGGTGATGTCCTTTAAGGATTACAAAAACAATGGGTGGAGCAAGGTTGTGTAGGATTAATATTTATGTCTTTAGAATACCTATTATACTTTATGGAAAATCCATTCTTTCAAAGAAGCACAACATTCACCAAATTATGCATAAATATATATACAGAAACTGAAGGCCCAGATGTATTGGTGCCAGGTGTGGATTGGCCATCTGGCAAGAGTGTAGACCAGGATGTAGTCCTGCAGGAGCTGGAGTGCCGCAGGTTGGATGCCCCTGGTCTAACCCCTATTCTGATTCTTAATCTAACCCTGATTAGTGCCATTATGAGCGGAATAGTTGTGCACAAATAGAAGCAAAATCCAAACACAGCAGATGAGAAAGCAGATTATCACATGGTCTTGTAATGATGCAATGCATGTACACAAAAACATTTGTCAATATCAGTTCTCCTTGTTATTTATTAGAAAAAAAATAAAAGCATTCCATAAAATGACCTATACAAAATATGCCTGATTCACAGTTGGCCAAAAAATAATATTATGTTTTAAGCATGTGCATATACTCGGTATGAATATGGCATTTAATATTAATGGTATCTTGATAATGAAAACATTATTTCATATTTTAATAGTATTCCAATAAATTGGATGTATAAGGAAACTGGAACTAAATTAACCTACACTATTTTCACTGTAAATCTTAAATAAATGGAAAATGTGGCAGAGATCCAGCAAATTAAAACAACATTTTAATTAGTTCATCATATAAGTTTTTTCTTTGTTACTGCCCCTTCCTTCTAAATTAGTTTTTAGTCCACATTAGTGGATACTAGCAATATTGCAGTCTAAATTTACCGCTTATTATAATACAAAAAACGCTGCTGTATACAAAAGGACATGTATCAAATTGTATGACAAACTGATTTATATAAAATATCCATTACCGGAATACAAATAATTAGCAGACTTGTGCATTCGGATTCCAAAAACAAAGCCGAAACCGGCAAAAAGCTCATACTTTTGTCAGAAACTCACCGGCTCTTTCTCTCCCACTCTCATCCACATTCTCTCTCACTTTTTGTCATTAACTCTCTCTCTCACACACTCTCTGAATGTCTTCATCCCTTTTCTGCCAACCGCTTCTGTGTCTCGCATCTTCTTGTTCTTCATCTTCTTGTTCTTCATCTTCTTGTTCTCTCTTCTCTTTTCTTGTTCTTCCTTCCTCTTTCTTCGTCGGCATCTCAACATACATGACCTTCTGGTGAACTTCCTCTCCCATATTGGAGAGTTGGGGTACAGAACATCACCAGAAGCTCCGCCATTTTGCCTTAAGATGTGTGAACTTTTGCCAAAATGGCAGAGCTTTTGGTGATGTTCTCTTCCCCTCATTGAAGGATCAGGGAGAGGACATAAACGGGAGCTCTGCCATTTTGCCCTTAGATAATCTGGTGTAAATGTCCGTCCAAAGGGCGAGCTTCTGGAGATGTTTTCTCCCCTGAATGGAGGATCAGGGAAAAGATGTCACTGGAAGCTCCACCATTTTGGCAGAAGTTCGCTGAGAGGTTATGTCCATGGAGATCCAAGGGTGAAGAAGGAAGATAGAAGAAGGAAGAGAGAAAAGAAGAGAACAAGAAGATGCACAACAAGAAGAAGTGAGGCATGGAAGTGCAGCTATGGGTGGCGCTCCAGGCAGCCAGTCTTGGGGAGTTCTAAGGTATGGAGATATGGTAAATATGAAGCATCTGTATCTATAAAGGCAGTAGGTTCTGTTGTTATACCTCCTGCAAACTCGATTCCTGCTGTACAAATGAAAGGGATATTGTAGTTTTGGGTGTTAGTACCATATGTGCTAGGGAATTTTAAGCTGATAAGGTTACGTTTCCCAATCACTGCCATCTTAAATCTTTATCTAAGATACAGTTCTTCATGTCTTTCGGTGGGCTGAATCAATGTTAAATTCCAATTGGTAACAGAAAATATATTGTCACACGTAGGGCATCTAAATGTTTTCTCTCTGTTGTTTACCAAAAATGACATAATTGGTATTTGAGTGCAGCTGTAATCAGGACCCAAGTTCTATTTCTTAAGGCACCTAATTCCAGTATGTCTCTTTACCTGGTAATCTACTGCAAGAAGCAATGCAATTGGTGCATGTAATCTCTCTTTTTGTGATGGCACCAAACAATAAACATGTCTTTCCAAAAGTCTAGAGTTGTAGTGATTTTTTTTATATTCGATGCCTATGTTGAATAGAGTGCTATATAACACAGAGTCCTTTATCAATGTGGGGGCGTCACTTGAAAAAAACACGTAACTTATTTAGTTAATACATGTTTGGCAGATATAGTATAAATCAATTAAATAATAAATGAACAAAGTTACTGATACGTATTTCACTTACTTGTCAACACATCTTCACCACTAATAGGCTATTGAGCCTTAAAACACGAGGATTTTATACTCTTGGGGAAAAGCTGCCAATGTTCTCAAAACAAATGTTTAGTATTTATTGCTGTTCGGTAAGAAACCACTTAAAAACTTAATTTGTGGAGCAACAAAGTAAAGTGTTGAATTTAGAGAACAATCATCTCAATTTGGGTGATTTAAAAAAAATGCTGGAGAAGACAATAACACCTCTATGGCATTTTATAGGTCCTTTTTTATTTATTAAGATATTTCTTCTAACAAGCTACTTCTAAATTAAAATTAAGATGTAGTATTTTTCGTACCTTATTTATGTCTCATAAAGGCCAATTTATTACACTTGCCAAAGAAACTGCAATCTGAAAAGATTTGGGATTTTTTCGAAAAGTTCATTAATTGAGGTTTATGTCTGATACTTAAAAGGTAAAATCAATACGTAGAGGTCATTATACATAGAAAACATCTGCACTTTCGTTTCCTTCTGGGAATGAAGGAGATTGACGAAAGGTACATATATTTTACTACTAGCTTAGCTCAACTATATTCCGGCAAAGGAGAGGGACAATGCATTTTTAGCAGTTAATTAGAAACCAAAGCCAGTAGGAGCTCACACTGGTAGGCGGCTTTAGATTTTTAGAGAGCAGAAGAAATCATGGTCCCAGCTGCTAGATACTGGCCTCAATCATTCAGACTAACCAGCAGAGTGAAGCCCTCCTCCCTTCAAACTGACTATCTTTGATCTCATCAATATCAAACTAGTTACAACCTCAGTAGGATGGTATTCAGGCAGCAGGCACCACAGTAGTTAGTGGTGGCATGTGGCTTAGGGCAGACACCTTACCCTGTGCAGTGCGCTTAGTCTACGAACTGAAACATGACATCAATGCAGGTCCAACTGACTGCCGCTTTAATTAGGAGGCAGAAATTATAATATTATGTTAAAGAACAAAGAGTCTCCAAAGAAAAAATATGGGCTGCGTATCTGACAAAGATAAATTGGATTATTCAAAATCTTCCTGATGAAATGTTACATTTTGCAACTAATTATCAATCTGTTTTATCTCCGGACCAGCTGGGCATTTTTGTGCATGCAAGACCTGCCTTACCAATGATCTTAAGATGTCACCGTAGCGTTTACATCTTTTATTTTAAGGCTTAAATAACTAGGAAGTAGATAATGTAATTCACTGCTGAGAAGAAAGGCTGGATAGTTGAATTCTTTCCAAAGTGATCTTCTGCTAATGAACTTCCTTGGACAATGAGTAATGAGATTTTATTCAAATGAAGTCTAAAAAGAGCCTTTATTATGTCATTTAAAGGGTATCTATTATTCCCCTGTCCCTGCAAGTGTACTTTATTATGGCAAATACTACCTAAGAAAACAGATTTTCACAAAATATTGACTATTTTATATATCTATATCTATATCTATCTATCTATCTATCTATCTATCTATCTATCTATCTATCTATCTATTTATCTATATATATTATAGTTTTTGTTACCCTTACAGTGCATCAATATTATTAATATTATTATTTATTAAGTATAATAAACTTATTAAAATTCCCTAAGTTTAATTGTATTTTGACTGGAAGCAAGTATCTTCAGAGGAAATAATTAGATGACAGATCTACTAAGATCTATCTATCTATCTATCTATCTATCTATCTATCTATCTATCTATCTATATCTATCTATCTATCTATCTATCTATCTATCTATCTATCTATCTATCTATCTATCTATCTATCTATCTATCTATGAATGATTAAGCAAGACATCTTATTCCCTATGGCAATATCCAAGTCAAAAAGATATCAGGGACTCCCGGCACTTTTGAAAGTTGATGTATCAATATATTATGATTTAACCCTTGGGAACGGAAACCAGATAGAAATGACCTAGGCTGACAGAATCAAGGTTTCCTGGAAGAGCGCTTCTTTAAGTTCCAGGACCTGACAAAATATCGCCCCAGTAACACCCAACCTCTCTGTTCCAGTCAAAATAATTTAATTGAGCGTGTTGATGCCCAGATTTATTGATATATAAAAAAGCTTTTATTTTTTGTTCTTACATAATGGAAAGCTGGAAGCCCCACACTGGTAACTTTTTCTGATGCCTGCCATACTAAAATACCACTTCTGTCCATTGCATTCTAGAAAGAGCAAAGGAGAACCTAATCGCTACAAAGGAAGAAGGACATTCCTCCAGGTGATGTTCCCATTGCCTTTACCAAAATGACCTTGGACCTTATTAATTTGATACATCACTACTTGCCTGGTGTAGCGAGTGAACAGACATCATTGTACATTATACACAGCCCCATTCATGTGGAATAGCCAAATATGCATTACTGAAATTAACCTTGGTAAAACTGCTTCTCCAAGGGATGGAGGGAGATATCCAGCCGCTGTAATTACACGTCAACGAGGTCCTCTCCCAAGAAAAGATCCTGTCTATAAGAGCCCCACAAGGCTGTTGTTGTCAGGGACATAACACAGGCCCTTGCTTCTTAGTGCAGAAGTCGGACATTTGCTTATAGTGATGTCTAATATTCTTTTTACTGAGCATATACAATAAGTTTGTTAACCCCTTCTTTAGTGTGCACAGAACAATCAGTTTTTCGGGATTTTTAAGTATTTAAAGTAAGTATTTAAATTAGCCTATATTATTTTCTCTTAAATACTTTTTACTATGAAATGAGTTTATAATATATATCACATGCCAAAATTTGATGACATGATGTAACAAGACGACAGCCATGTGAAAACCAATGAACAAATAAAATGACATAGTTACTTCAGAACCGTCTGTATAAATGTAGCAAACCACACTCATCGGATCACTTTTGTAATATTAAATCCCAAAGTGATTTTCTTTCTTTTTATACACGTTATATTACCTTTTCTTTTATTAAATAATGTCATGTCTGGATAGATGGAAGCTTTTCTCATAATGACAAACTTACCCCTATTTCCATTATGGCTTTAAGGTCACTCTCATTATTACAGAGGCATTGGGAATCCTGAAGATTTATGGGATGTGGAACACATCTGTTTTTATGGAAATGTCTGGTTTGGAACATTGGGCCCCAGAATAAGCTTCCTCCCTTGTCTCCTTGTAAAGGTCAGTGAATAGTTTAACTTTTTGGAAACTTTCATTCTCTTTCTCAAAAGCAGATTGAAACAACATAGTGCCAATTTTATGCCCTTCTGTATGTACATGCAAAATGTAGAAGACAAAGGTTCTTGCACTCCAGAACAGAATGTGGTACCAAAGAAAACATTCATTTGTAATTTGCTATATAGCTTGCAAAAGTCAAGTCAATTAAAAAGATGCTATTCATTTGAAATAAAAATTGAAGTCCTGTCAATCATCCTGTTCCTTTCAATATACTGGGGCATTAGTCTGTCTAGTAGCTAGAGAACCAATGGCACAGATGAATCGCCAATGGTTTCAATCCAGAACTCTTCCTATAGGGGAGAATGTTTCCATAGATCCAGTGGCACATTGTAAAAAAAATTGGATATAAAAATAGCAGATTTTGTTTTAGTAAAGGACAGTGACAAACTGTGTTTGGTTCATCAATCCCCATCCGATGGGGGAAAAACGTATCCCCATGTGCTGGGGGTCCACACAGTTGCTGAAGTATCTATCAATAGTATTAACTAATACCTCTGTTATACTGCACTGTAGGAAATCCATGCTCTCTTTAATCTAAATATACATTTACATCAGGTATAAGAGAAACACGAGTGACAGGAACATGCGTTTTACCCACATGAAAGACTAAAGGGGCTCTCTGGAAGATGGTGTAATAGTGAAATCTATAGATATTCCCTTCACACTGATCGATATAGAGAAAGAGTATAAAAAACTCACTTTGAGGACATGGATTCCACCTCTACCTCTACACCTACCTACACTTCCACTACTCTCTAATCCATTGTTTCAAGAAAAGGAGCCTTCAGCAAGTCAAGCTCAAGTCGCATCATCCTGTTGCCATCATCTGTCATCCATCCGTGGTGTATGTATTCATGTATTCAAATATCTAACACACACACTAACACTTAATTTTGCCTCTGCATGTGAATCACAGTTCCTGTCCATGTCTGTATCTCCCTATCCCTCAAAAGGTTAAATATCATTACACAAATATCCCTGCTCTGTCTTCTTTTTCAGACAGCAGGTGTGAACCAGCAAAAGACACCCTTATCCTTCCATCATGAGAAACTTTTATATACAAGCAAGTATTAAAAATGATTATCCCAATGCACTGGACAGCACTGACATTTTGTGGATTGTATTCACATATACTTATATGAAAACCTGGAAAAGCAAAGAATTTTTCTTAAGAGCGAATCAGGATTTAATTGGCCCCTTTGTGTGCCAACAGATTTCATACTATATGTGCGAGGAGGTAGTATTGACTGGATGTCAAAAATGGTATTTTCCCTCTTGAGGGATTAATTTCAATTCCCTCAAACAGAGTTTCTTTCATCAGTCTTGGATGCAAAATTTAGGGATTAAAGGATTTCATTTTTACAATTACGCTTTTTATTTTTTGACAACTTTGACAGTCAGTGTGATCTTGGCTTCTGGAATTAGGTAATCTGCCTCAAATAAACAGATTGCTAATAGCAGTTGAGTGTTTGGTGTTGACTTGAAGCCTCAGTTTAACACAAACATTCAATACCATTCAAGAACCCGCTCTACGTTCACAAACAAAAGCTTATCAGTCTGTCTTGGGATATGCTTATAGACCGTGTGACCCATCAGCTAGTTTGCTTTAGAAAATGAAATATTATACTACAGTTACAGGTTTAATTGGAAAATAATGTTTTATTTAACCCTGCCAATACTCCTAGTTGATTTTTTTAAACAGCTATAATGCATACTGATATATATTTCACACTAAGCTATTATAAATGATGTTGTGTTTTATATATGTGCCTTTTCATATTGTGCAACATTATTATTATTATTATTATTATTATTATGCTATTTCATAAACTCCTATAATAGTATCCTAATATCCAATGAGACAGAAAAATATATTATACTAGTTAACATGCTGCAAAAGCATACTGCACTATTAAATACCACACCATACTATAGTAAACAGCACCATACTATACAGTACCATGCCACACTACAAAGTACCATTATGTTACACAATTCTACAAAAATATACACTTCCAACTATGCTGTGCCGTGTGATACAAGGATTCAGATTTTTCAAATTTAATTCATACATTTAAAAAGTTTGAATCTCATGGCCCACTTTCTCACCCCATTGATCAGTCCCACTCTGATTCAGAGTGCTGAGATTTGATATCGTTTCACAGCACTCAGATGCAGATAGTGAGTAAGGACCACAGGGGGGCTGTCACAGGCTGCTGGATCGCCCTTTTCTGAATACATGGGTGCATGTCACTATGTGTGATTTGGTGTGTTGAGCTATATATATATACACACACACATATATATATATATATACACACATATACACACACATATATATATATATATATATATATACACACACATATATTGCCTTATATATATATATAGAATACATTAGTTGCCCTTACGATTATCACTGTTTGACTGATTGACTGTTGTTGTTCTTTATATATATTTATTATTATATATTTGTTCTTTATATATATAAGTAATTCATAGATGAGTATTCTTTATTATACTGTAGTTGTTCTGAATATGGTTGATTATGAATATGTGTACTTAAGTGTTGATTTAGCTCCAGTCAATGATGATCGCTAAATTTAATTTGAGATTCTATTTGAATAAAAATGTTTGGTCCAGGTTCAATTCGATATTCGATTCGACCACAAGTTTCAGATTTCACAGGACCCTACTATCTACATTGCATAATTCCCTGTTCTACACTCCGTGATGTCCCCTTCCCATGCCTCCCAACTGTCCCGAATTGTTGGACTTTTAGCAATCACACATTTCTAGAAATGAATATATGAATAAACAAAGTATATTATAATGAACATGTTTATCCGTTACAACAGGGATATGTTTCTATGTCATAATTTGGATGTGAAAAGTATGTTAAACGCTAGATCATTATTTGACATCCCCCCTCGTACACATAGGTAGATCCTGGAGATCAGGACGTACTAAGTGGATATTGGATAGTGTAACAATGTGATTAATGCGATGAGACCTACGCTATCAAAAGTTTTATGGATTTCCTTAACTATAAATATAATAAAACAAGAGCCCAATGTAAATCTTCAGGAACCCACAAGAGCAATAATGTCAACATTCATGATGATAAAAAATCTATAACAAAAATAAAAGTGTAATCACAACATCAAAACATCTGAACATCCCTGGGCATCTGTCAATATTAAATCATACTTATATAATATTTATCAAATAGAAATATTTCATCCATAGTTTACACATAAAACTTTGCACAAAGAGGTATAAAATAAATCCATTACATTTCAAAATGCTTAAATCTAATGATTGTGTAACAATGACACCATTGTGACACCATGGCTGGAGGGGCTCATCTACTTTAATACACTCCATCTTTATAATGGGGATGGATTGAAGCCTTTTTAAGAATCTTCTGTGGGTGTACTGGACCTTATACTTTAAATGATACAAGGTAAGTATATTCTTATCATACTTCAAGATTCTACATATTACACTTTCCCATGGATTCGAGGTTCTTGATTACAAGTTCAGATGACAATGTTTCCCGCATGCCTGTGAATTACATTTTATCAGGCTTAATTATGCGAATGGATGTGTTTGTTGACCTTCATTGTTTTAGGGGTGGTTGACCTTGGCTTTGGATTTCATCTTAAAATTATTTTGGAATGTGACATTGGTCACAGAAGTATTAAAAATGTTGCATAAAGGAGTCTGACAGCTTTGTAGATAATGTACTAATGGGATTATTTTTTTGGATAATTAGATTTTTTGTGTATATTATTGATAAATTGTTACTTGTTATTGTTTTTTCCTTCTCCTTCTCTCTATATAACACATATTTTACACAAACATGGGAAAAAAGTAGATCATGTTTTTTAAAGTTTGAGTTTGATTTATTAGAGAAGTCAGTTAACGCAATCTCTTTTAGCGAAATAGTTTGGCTGAACATTGATGGTCAATCAAGTGTTTTATTCTCTGGAGAAAATAAAAAAAAATGCTTGAAAATGGTTGGAAAATATCTTGGTTCCAGAAGGAATTTTTCAAAGGTGGACTCAAGGTCAGTAAGTGCTAAATGCTGTTTCCAAATCTCTCGTCAATCCCTTGGAGCTCAGACTCGTACAGTCAGTTGATTAGGCTGACTAGTTTTAAGTTGGACTCAGTGCATATGTTCTCACTGCATTTTTGCTAAGGATCTGAGTCTGGAACTGCTTTCTGAAAGATGCTATTCCACCTACCTTGCTGAACTTTACGCTTTTATAGCTTAAATGTAGCATTCGAAACATTAGTACTTTATTAATGCAAAAGTTTACCACATTAATTATTTTATGTTGGAACACTTAAATTGTCATGTGACACAAAAGTAGATACTGATAGGTTGCTTTCATAAAACCAGAGAAAAATATCTTAAGAGTTCCTGTGTTACTTGTTTGTAGTTCAACCTTCAGAGAAAAGAATTAAACTATGGATCCGCTAGGATTTTTTTGTTAAATATGTTTAGACAGTGAAAACAAATTTCGTGTAAACAAAAGAACAAAGTTAAATTTGTATTTAATGGTCAATGGCCATATTAGGGCATATTATTATTGTTTTTGTTGATAACCAAAACTAAACTTTCTCTTTGAATGTGGATGGATTGGCATAGACATATATATGGCCATATAATGAGATGGCATCCCCAATATTTACTAGGTACTTGTAAATAGCATTTGCTGGGTGTGAGCTGATTCCTTGTTTTATTGTATGCACATGTTGGTCACTTACGCAGCTGGGATGAGCCAAATCTGGCTTTCTAATCTTGTGTGCCAACTCTCATGCCAAGCCAATTCACTCTGGAGACACAAGCCCCCTTGGCAGCAACAACTGCAATCAAGTGTTTGTGATAACTGGCAGTGAGTCTTTTACATGGCTGTGGAGGAATTTTAGCCCATGTTTCTTCTCAGAATTGTGTAATTCAGCCACATTGGAGGATTTTCAAACATAAACTGCATTTTTAAGGCCATGCCGCTTTGACTAGAACTCCAAACCCTTCATTTTATTTAATTTCAGCCATTCGACGATGGGCTTGCTTATGTGCTTCAGATAATTTTCCTGCTGCATAACCCAACTGAGCTTGAACTTTAGGTCACAAACTGATGGCCGGACATTCTCCTTCAGTGTTTTCTGTTAGGGAGCAAAATTCATGGTTCCATCAGTTATGGTAAATCGCCCAGGTCCTGAAGCAGCAAACCAACCCCCGACCATCACATTACCACCACTGTGTTTGATTGTTATGGTGTCCTTGTTGTGAAATGCTGTTTTAGATTTGCACCAGATATAACAGGACCCATTTCTTCCAAAAAGTTGGCCTGCAGTTCGTTACATGCTTGTCTGGATTATTTTGTGACCTCCTAGATTACTTGTCGCTGTGCTTTTGGAGGAATGTTTGTAGGTTGGTCGCTCCTGAAAAAGTTCATCACTGAATTGTAGGTAATGGCTCTAACCGTGTTCTTTGGAGTCCCAGAGCCTTAGAGATGACTATGTATCCCTTTCCAGACTGAAAGATGCCAATGACTTTGTTTCTCATCTGTTTTTTTTACATGTCTTTAGATCACGGCTCAATGTGCTGCTTTTTGAGACCTTTAAGTCTACTTCACTTTTCAAGATACATTCAACAGAACTGGTAGTAATCATGTATGGGTGTGTTTAGTGAAATTGAACCGAAATATCAATTAAATTAGGTTAATTGGTTGATTTAGTAATGGGTCAATTTCTTCTATGTCTTATGTTAAAATGAGTGGGATGATCTGAAACATTTAAGTGTGAGTTTGCCACAGCACTGTGTATACCTGCGTATGTTAAGCACAAAAACGTGTGAACGGAGTGCATGTAAATAAATCCTGTGTAATTTATATAATTGCCCTTTGAACAACATTAATTGCTAGTAAAGTAGGTAGATCAACCTTTAACGCCGTGTAAAAAGAGAATATCCAATAATTGAAACCTTTGCACTGTGTAAAATCATTACGATCTGTTAATGTAGCAAAGTCGCAAGAGCAATTTGTTTATTCATCGTTGGGTCATTTACAACTGATTTGTAATGCTACTTTATATTTGTTTTGACCTGTGTGCGACAGCGTGTGATATTACTAACGTTAATACATAGAGGTGATAAGTGAAGACGTTCTGCATCTTGGAACATAATTACTTTTCTTGTAAATACACTATGAGATCTGTCGTTAGCTTTTGTTACTGTAATATAGATAGCGTTTACATTGTCCTTCGGCATCTACAAAAATGATATGCATAGTTACTTTCAAAGCCATTAAAAATGTTTCTGTGCTTGGTAATGTGCTCAGATATTACAAAATATCGTAAGTTCTGAATTTGGATGGCCAGGGACAGATTGATCGATGTGTAACAATTCCTGGTTTTGGTTACCTTTTTGCCACCCGTAGTGTACTTGACATTAACAACTGCTAATTTGAAAGGAAAATAAAATACAGTTAGTGATATCTTTAAAGGGGAAACCTCAACTTTTTTTTACTGGTATCACAATAAAAACCAGATTTTTAAAAAATATTGTGTTGTTTCCTGTTTTAAAAACATTTTTTAATTTGTGGATAATATAATGCTTTCAGACAGCTGCATATTAGTCATTTGAATGTGTTCTGGCTCGGTTATTGTAACCAATTCTACAAACACCCTGTCACCAAATCATACTATTTTGTGGTAAGCACTAGAATTACTGATGAACATCTATGGTATGGAAAAATATTATCTCTCGGTGAAAGAGATACTTTACATTTGTTGCTGTAAATATGGTCTAATTTTGACTTTGCTAGAGTAATATTTAAGGTCATATGAAGACTTGTGGGTTTCAGATTGACATCATAACATGAGAAGAACTTGGCAGACTGCAGAATGCAACCAAATACTGATGTTACTACATAAAGCAACAAAGGTAGCAGCGAAGCTCAACTCTTAATCCACCGCTTCTTCTCTCTGCACAAGCCAAGTCATTCATACTATCTTGTTATATATCTATTATTGCATGAATTAAGGCTACTGATTATAGCTTTTGGAAGCTGTAAAGGAAGAGATTGTGGGTTAGCCAAAGATTCCATAGAAAAATAATGGTTCATGTTTCCACAACATCCTTTCCCAGTTGACTTATATAAGATCTTTGTGTTTTAGAGACAGTAAAACTTGCTGTACTAGTTATAATCTATATGATAAAAGAATTATTACAAAAACACAGGCTCGCAGTGAGTATTCATCTTGAGCTCCAAATACAAGGGTAGGATTTAGCTCATAAAATCCATATGTTATAATATCAAGGAAACCACTCATTATTTATGGATGCCTGTACATAATTCTTCATAGTTTTCCTTTCTTTCCCTTATGTTGTACCATTCTTTTGAATATTGTAGCGTTATGCAATTTAGTAATACCTATCATAAATAAAACAAAGTGTATCCTTTAGATCCATGTTGTACACTTAATAAAAAATAAGACCACAAATGCTATCCTAAGCATTAATACATTCAACTTTTCCAGTGATTTAAGAGCTGGATCCATTGGGATAATTCTCTGAAAGCATTTGAAATGTAAACCGATGGCAATATGTGTACTACATCTATAATTTATATGGCCAGTAAAATCAAATTATAATTTATTTTAGATTGTATACGTACGTTGGATGCATTTTAAATAGAAGTAAATGATGAAGTGTAAAGCTGAGAATTCAGGTTTTATATAAGCCTGTAAAAGCCAGTGCCAAAGTCAAAGAGATAAGAAAAGTGGTTTCTTATGTTCCTATAAGTAAATGTATTCTTAATAATAACAATAGTAATACTATGGGAACAATGACTTAGTAGAGAGCCGAACTTATTCGCTTGCAGAAGAAAGTGACATAGAAGCTAATAGTTATCTTTCTTAATGAATTTTTATCTCATTTTGCCCATCTCTGTTAAGATTATATACGTTTTCTTAATTCCAAGCTCAATTAGAAATTTTGATGACTCTAGATTTTTCGCATAAAAACAAGATTCCATGTAGTTTTCTCTAGACACCAACAGGGCAATTTACACATTTCAAAACACAAATATATATGCAAATATTGAAATGCATTTTGAAAGTGAACCTTAGGCTTTTATTACTTGGTGTGTATTGTGAATGTAGATCTCCTTCTATAGTTTCAATGATTGAATGTTTCCATATAGGCTACAGACACCCGCAACTAAATACCATCACAGCTTCTATAGTTTGAAACATAGCTCTCTGATGTCATAAACAACTGAAAAAGCTGAAGGGATCATTGTTTTTACTTTTACATCATCACAATTATATGGCCTTCAAGAGGATATAAGGCATTTGAACACCCACCTGCTCCCTGTTTTTTTTAACCCATGATGAGCACTGCCTCCCATAGGTTTCATGCTCATAGCTTTCCAAAATGAAATACATGTGATTACAGTATGCCATGCACTTTTTCATTATTCTAATGTTCCTGAAATATTCCTGAGAGCCATACAAAGTAAACTACCATATACATGTTGTGGCATTTAAATGGTTACTTTGGCTTGTTTTTCTTACCCATTTTCTTTTTCAACGTGGCTCTGTAACTTAATGATAAATAAGGCCATATAAAAGTATTTTAGCGTGGCGTTTCATTCTGTTTTACTAAATCATCATCTCTTCATTTTTACAAATCAAACAGCTTAGATAATGGATCTAATGCTTGTTCTGTACTTGTGAAGTTTCTCTGAAAATCCCTGACTGTAGGAACCTACATGGAAAGTGATTCCCTTTTGGTTTGGAATGGTTTGTAGGCTACATAAATTAATGTGAACAAAGAGAAGGTTTAATTCAGAGAGGGACTAGACTGTTTGTAAACTCTTAATTGAGCTTTAAAAAGCTCTAAATGTAGGAATGAGGACATGTTAAACAGCATAAAATTGCTCAGTATTTCATTTACTAAATCCAAAGGCAGGGACCACATTCCAAGTAGGTTAAAATACAGCTATGAATTAAAGGGCATAAAGTGAGGTGACAAGGCTAATTGGCAGGGAACACAGTTCTATAGCTGTAGATACCATATAGAAGACACCTTTGGACGTATGGCTAATGGCTCAGCTGGCACAGGGTTGCTAAGTTGCTCATCACTTAGCAGTTTTTCACTGGTACAGGATAACAATGGATCTGACAACGCAAACGAACAAATAAACTTCTACATTAACTTTAGCCTTTACTTAACATATAGCTTTTGAAAAATCCATGAAAAGAAGCACATCAAAGCTTAGTACAGTAACTAGGTGTAACCTGGATATCACAGGTATATAGAGAATTTATTTTGTGCCCTCATCAGGATAATAGAATTTGTTTTACCCGGATCCAGTGTGGTCTTGTCTGTCTAAAGGACAATGTCCCAGAAGGCTTGTGGTTTGTTCAGATGCCACTTTTCAAACCTAAGCCGTGCTACTATGTTCTTATTAGAAAGAAAAGGCTTTCTCCTGGCAACCTTTCCAAACAAACCAAACTTGTTCAGTCTTTTTTCTAATTGAACTGTCATGAAAGTTAACATGTAACATGCTAACTGAGGCCTGTAGAGTCTGAGCTGTAACTCATGGGTTTCTTACAATTTGTCTGAGCATCGCACGGTCTGACCTTGGGGTGAAGACCTGGGAAGATTGGCAACTGTCTTGAATGTTTTCCACTTTTGAATAATCTTTTTCACTACAGAATGATGGACTTGGAAATTGCCTTATAAGTTATAACCCTTTCTAGATTGATGGGCAGCAACAATTGCTTCTCTAAGATCGTTGCTGATGTCTTTCCTCCTTGGCACTGTATTAACACACACCTGAATGCTTCAGACCAGCAAACTGCTAATACCTCAGCTTTTATAGAGGTGGCCACAACATTTGTTGCCACCTTTGCTTCTGCTGACCACTTCCGCTTCTGCGTCTTCTCCTTCATTTTCTATCTTCTCTCTTCTCTTCTCTCCTCTCTTCTTTCTTAATTCCGCTATCTTCAATCTTTATCTTTGTCCGTATCTCCACGCATCCATAACCCACCAAAATGGTGACACTTGCAGTGACGTCCTCTCCCCGATCATCCAATGCTTCCCATGCCACTAGGTAAAGGTATATAGATCAAGATAAAACTTGCATACGCTTTGTGTTTTTTCTCATCTGTTTATTTCAGCAGTATAGACAATTATCTTATTTCCTTGATTATCTACTACATTGATTAATATGATCCATAAACTTTAAGTTTTTAAAGATTTTCTAAAACAAAATCAGATAAAGAATAGTCTGTATGTATATAAACATCAGTGAAATATGTTTGTTAGCCAGTATTCCTGATTAATTAAAAAATAGTCTGCATTTTCAATATTATTTACCTATCATTGTCTGTCATTGTTTTTTTCATTGACTTTTAAAGTGGCTGAATTCTTCTGAGAGAAGAGAACATATCAGTACTTGATTGAAATGAAACTCTTTGTGCAAAATATACTATACACATCATTATCTTCTTAAAGGGACACTTGAGTGTCCAATGAATGCCCACCTACAAAGAATGCTTTTAAGTGTTATTTCATACCTGGGAACTTCTTGGGTTTGACTTTCTGCTTCCCTAATCCCTGGATCACATCTCCCTTTCTCTGGTCCAATTCCCACTATTTCCTGCCCACTTTGGCAAGAGATTGCCTGAGGTTAGCTCCACCCACATGTGTGGCTAACCCCACCCATGCATGAGTAGTCATGCCCACACAACTTGATGGCCACACAGAGTCCTCCAGAGGAGTGAGAGCTCCAGGTAGCCTATCCTGGAAAGTGCTGAGCCGAGGGTACCATGTACGTCTTTTATTATGCATCCTTCAACCTGTTAAAATAAAACAGAATAAAGTATGTACCTTTAGGGGAAGGTATATGTCTATATTATATCTAGAATTCTAAGGTTTTACACAATTATTTTATTTTACATGACATTTTCAAAGGTGCCTTTAATAAGAGAATAATGCTTTTTTTCCCTGTTAAATATTGTCTTCCCTTCAATATGATTGATTCCTTTGCCTTGTGAACACAAATCCTTGGGTAGTCATGTATAAGTCTTCATCCACACCGTGTTTTTCAATAAATTCCTCAGAGATTTACAATCCTTCACGCTATCTGAAAGGTACTTTGCAAAAAAAAAAGAGAAAAATAGATATTCACAGAAACATTGTATAATATACCTACCCCTGGGAAGGAAACTGCCCTCATATTTGTTCAAGATGATTCAAATCAAATAATGTATACGTGTCATCTTCTTATATTGATTGTGTGTATAGATTTTAGAAACATGATTGAGATTTATTCCAGAGCATCTGGCAGATATAGCAGATGCGTAGTGATGAGAAGAATTTTCTGTTGATGACTTTTTACTTTGCCCAAAATTTGTATGTAATGAATAGCTAATAAAAGATGTTCACAGGGCATTGATTCTAAAGTGTCCTCTTTATGTTTGTATCACTTATGTTAACAAAGACGTTAAAGTTTCTGGAGGGTTACACATTCAATGAGAAAACAATCATTTTGATTTATAAGTACAATAGAATTTAAGGGCCTAGCTAATCCTACACTATTAGAAGGATGAGTGATCAGATGGCTTCATATCCCATTCAGTGATGTATTCCGGCCTCGGCTGACCAGTTGTTGCTCAATGGGTCAGCTATAAGCGCGATCTCTCATCACCACAACTGGCCGATTTACACTATGGACAGGGTAATCTCGGCTCTTCTCAGTGAGGATGGTGGCCAGAGAGATGGGGGTGCTGTCCTGGGCCGGACCCTTGAAATAAGACACATTATCTATTTAAACCATAGTCTAATGGAACGAAATATACATATAATATCATAAAGCCAGTTCTGCTTCACTTTAGTTTTGTAATAAACTTTTTTTGTAAGAACCCTAACTCATTTTGATTATATCCATGATATTTATTTTAATTATATAGTTATTATTTTAAATGTAAAAAATGAAGCAATATTTGTTGAGTTTGGTTTATTTCTTACACATTGTGGCAGTACATGATGTATAAGGAAATGTGGCATTTTTATAGTTAATTTTATCTACTGGAGTTTGTTGTCCGAAAATGAAATGGGCCAAAAATGAACCCAAAATTTGGTCCGAATCATTTTTGGTCCATTTGAACATATCTAATATATATATGTGTATATATATATATATATATATATATATATATATATATATATAGATAGATATATAAGGTTCGAGTCACTTAGCTGTTTTCATGGGAAAGAAGGAAATTTCTAGCTGTAACACAACTGCCAAAGAGTTTTCTAATGATCAATTATCCTTAAACTTGAATTAAAGAACACAACACTAATGCATCTGATGTCAATTTGCCCTTAGTTTCAAAAACAAAGACGTTTTTCTAAGTGACCCCAAACTTTTGAACGGTATAGATTTTTTCATACCTACAATTTATCAATACATATTTTGTAATATAATCTTTGAGAATATGATATGTTATACTGGGCATGCATAAGTCATATTATAAGAATGTGAGATGTCGAACATTTTTCTTCTTTGTAAACCAGAAATTGCATGTTTGAATTATAAGGAAGAATGCAATGATTAAAATATACAATTTCATTCTATAGTGTAAGAAGCATTTTATAAAACAATTCTCAAATGTTTTTTTCTTTTGGTAGGATGTGAGCGAATAACAGCTCACATGCAGAATCATCAAAGGAGTTTGAGGCTCAAGGTCTTTCGACTGTGATATCTTTAAACGAAAAATGAACATCAATCAAGCATTATTTTCAATTATCCCTCAAATTGGAACAGTAAAAGAAAAATCAGAAAACAAAACCAAAATTCTAAGTGCCTTAGATTTGTTGCTGGAAGGAAAAGGCCTTACATATATTGACGTAAAGTTCTGAAAATAAGCAAAGAACAGATGTATTGATTTTTGGTGAAGTCTGGGTGTAGAAGAGAGAAAGAATAAAGAAGTGATCTTTGCCCGCAATGTCCAAATGACATCCCAAGTGGCCTCCTTAATGGTGGGGGAGGGCGGGAGGCAGGTGTCTACCCCAGCACATGGATAGAACTGCCCTTAGGCTAGGGCTAATGGTATTGGTTGAGCTTGCTGTAAGCCTCTCTTTTCTAATAGCCAACTTTCTATGTGCAAGAAGACAGACAGATATTGATTGGTCCAAATGCCCTTGAGTTGACAAGATCTGAAATGAAAATCCACAAGCCAAGTATAAACTTTCTGCAAGTTCAATTCCTGGAATCTGATTATGACAGTAGGCATATATCATGCACACATGCAAAATACACTCTTTCTGGATTCTTGGTTTTTAATTTGGGAATGATTTTTAACCATATATAGTTCAATTATATTGTTGAACAATATAAACGTGTTATTCTGATTTTCCCTCTTATTCTTGTTTTGGCCAAACAAGCAAGAGAAGCAATACACTTTTATTATAATTGTCATCCTCATTCTTATTTTGGTTGAATAGGCAAGGAAAGAAAATGGAATTAGGAAAATATAGAAGAGGCAATGTAAATATATAAAAAAGAAAAAAAAATATTCTTTGGCACGCTGTCCCATAAAATATGGGAGCGTCTACAGAAATTGAAAGAGCCCTAGATGCCAAATAATACTGCTAGATTTATTCGTCAAGCAGGTTTTCCAGATTATTATGAGGTCAGAAACACTGACATTTAATGTGTGTGTATATATTTTCCAAGGAAAAAGACATGCAAATGTTCTCAGCACATGGACCACCATTAGAAGGCTTGTGCTACAGAGCATCACCATAGTTAACGTCTGTATTTGTGAATCTCTGTCCATGGTGCTGAAAAATAACACAAGCGATATCATGTTATTGCCAAATACATGATACCCAGTGCTTCCTATGTACTAAATTAAAGTGCCACTAAACATTAAAAATAACTTTAGGAAGCGTACTTGTAGACGTACAATTTGTTTTCTAAAGGCAATCAGCGCTGTCAGCTCTCAATCGGATGGCTCTAGAAAAAAAAGGTGCAGCAACGACAACAGATTTACTGAAGATTCAAGCAAATGAAAATATTTGTGCCTTTTATCAGAGTTTTACCAGCATTTTAAGGTTTCATTTAGTAAATTTTATGTTTGTGGTTACCATAGGCAGCACCCAAAAACTTTCATAATCCTCACTCCAACTTCATGACATATATATTGTACCCAAAAGGAAATCATTCCAAAATTGGTTATTTATGTTAATATTTGAATAAAATGCATCCAATGATTTCAAACAACTCTACTGGCTTTGATTTTGAGTATAGACAAACATATTTGATATTTTCCAATGCTTCGAGCATCGAGCAAAGATGAAAATGCCATCATTTGTTAAGCTTTTCTGGACATGTCATTTGGTGTTTGAAGACAGCAGGTGGAAATATAAATGCCAGTTAGCTTAAAGCACGAGCCATTCTCTCACGGGATATGAACGTATCTAACCCTTCAATGTCTTGAGAGATGGCAGTGGGTTGCTCTTTGATACTTTATCATTTCCAAGATAACTTAAAGGGTTAAAGAGTTTTACAAGGATGCAGTGACATGACATTGTGTATGGCATTGTGACATTTTCACAGGAAAACTTATTAGAATGAATTCCTACTCCTCTTACTTTAACAAAGGTCTGTGTCCGTCAATCTTATTGTCAGTTGCAATAGTGAATAATGGAATGGGAAATGAATTGTTCTTAAACTGTCGTTGATACACTGTTAAGTTCTTTAAAGATGTTGTTCCGCTACGACAAAACAGTTAATTGCACCAAACAAACCTTTGCATGTCATTTATACTTTCCTCTGAAAGCTCACTCATATAAACACACCTTTTGTGTCACATGACAATTAAGTTTTCCTGCCAAAATATTAGTAAGGCAACATTTTATGTAATTAAAATTATTTATATATTAATTATACCATTTAACTATAATAATATTGAGGTCTTGTGAATTATTTAATATTTTCTACATGTAATGTCATGACAAAATGCTTTTGTAGGGGATGGCAAATCTAGGGTTAAATCCTGGTGCAATCCACCAAATTATTTTACTATTATGTAGGCGATATCTCAATATACAGCATTTTGAATTAAACAAAATTTATTTTCTGGACTTGTTATAATGAAAAGAGATGTGTGGGTATTTTTATTACACAATGGAAATATATTTTCACGGCTTACAACAGAATTCAGAGGGGTGATTTTTGGAGTTTAAAGGGTTGCACATAAAAACCGTCTATAAGTTAATTAATTCTAACTTAATAGATGCTAAAAATTCTTTAATTATTTCTTAGGGCTATATGGAAAATGGCAGAGTTTTGGATACATCAATCATTTAAAATGGTATTTTTACTCTCTACAACCCTAGTAAGTATTTTGTTTTATTAAACCATTACTCTTTTACTATGGCTGTAATATACTACTTCAAAATATTGCTGCCACATAAATATCCCAATATATATCCCTTAGAGGCACCAAGGCTCTAGACATTTGTTACATGCCCTGCACTGTAGCCAAAATACGGTCTTCAAATTTGTACTATATGGCATTTCCAGCTGCATTCGATGCATTCTTCATAATAATGGGATGGAACTTTATTGTATCTCGTGTGAGCTAACATACTTGTTAAAGAAATTAAAGGAGAGCCCATCACACAAATTACCTACAGTGAATTAAGAAAGTAGGATTCTTTGGAAGATATGAATGACTGATCTCTTAGAAAATATAAACCATTGCATTGTTTGTGAATATATGTATGCAAAATTATCTAATTTCTAGATATATGTATGTGAATTGAAGCAGTCAAGTACTTTGAGAAGATTGATGGAATCCATATAACAGTTAATTCTAGTAGATACAACAAAATACATATTGTAGGCCTACACAGCTGATGTAGATTGCCTATGGTCCCAACTCATTTTATCTAAACATAGTCCCTTCAGTTAATTGGTCTTTAGGAAAACCTGTCTTTATCATATTTTATATGATATTTGGAGAATCTACAATTACTTGTCACAGTAACCTGTAAGTACTGGGTCCTACATATGGACATCTCTCTGCTCGATATCTCCCCCTTCTGATCTATTCCTTTTGGCACTTATCCCCCCTCTCTTATTTTCTGCTCACTCTTATTCAAGTTAGTGCCTTCTCTGCCACTTAGTGTCCTATTCCTACTTATGCTTCTCCTCTACCACATTCTCTCTCTCCATTAAGTGTATTTTGGGAGGCTGCCTCTCTCTGTATCCTTCTCCTGCTGAGTCCACCACCATGCTGCCCACAGAAGCGCTAGCTGTAGCAGATGTCAGCGCAGCGCTGCCTTACATCATATGAGCTCCAAGAAGGGCACAGTCAGACAATGTGACTGGGATCTGCGGGGGCCGATGTTATGCTCCTGACCATAATCATGACCTTATAACATCCATAGTCTTAGATGAAGCAGAAGAATGATGTGTTTTTGTAAAATGCAATTCCAAAGAACCAGGTTGACAGCTGAACTTAGACAGAAAAATAATGAAGTCAGAAAAGGACCAAATGGCCCATCTAGTTTGGCCTTTCTGAAAAAAAAAAATCTAATTATTTAGGAAAGCTGTATCATCCTGGGTTTTCTTGAACTTGTTTTCTGCATGTGTCAACCTAAGTACATAACTATAAATTACCACCGTTTTAGCTATGATTCACTTGTACAAACCAGTCAGTGGGGGGTTTTGTATCAATGATTGAGTCAACCTGATTTAATGCAAACAGTTCGAATTACACAAAACTAGAGTAACTTCAGAAATCATCAGGCCATGCAAATGTATGACCTTATGATGTTTCAATGTACAGGAAAAGTTTAAAGGAGTTTAAAATGTTTTTCAAAAAGGGTTTACAAATGTTAAATATACCTTTTTCAACATTTATGAAATACCATTTTTGTCCTTTAGAACTATCATCAAATTTCCCAATTTTTGTCGGCTTATAAAAAAAACCCCTCATAATTTACAACTGAAGGGGTCATTCTTATGTTTTATTATTATTTTTTAAGTCCAATGACTTCTTTTTAATGCACAACTTTACTGTACAGATTTACTGTCTCCTGCCAGTCAATTTAATATCCCGCTGAAATCTGTTGGCTTTCTGACTTCTTGGGTCATGTCAGCTCTCTGAATCCTATTATTTTGTGAGCCACTGAAAATTAAATACTTAAACCAGATTTAGTTCAAGATAATTTCCAAGCATAAATTAATTTACAAACTGGTCAATTCATTAAAAAGAAAGTGCATGCAAATCTAACTAAAGTGCAACTAACAAAGTCACTTTTGCAAACTAACAGTAACCTAAAAGCCTGATAGTAACAACAACAAAAAATACATAAAATTGTCCAGTCCCATGGCAGCATATTCTAAAATTGTGTTGGGAAAGTGTTAGCATGTATATATACTCTCTTGTTCTAGTGGCGCAAGAGATTAGAAGATTAATTGCATAATTCATTGATTTGAATGGAAGTAATAGAAACATTTTAAGGATAATTTATTAGCTTCTATTTGAGGGAGGGGGATTGGCTTTTTAACCAACACCTCTCCCAACAACATCCTTGCAGTGTCTTCACGTTGGGATGGTGATCTAGAGGTGACTTTATGTCGTTACTGGAAGTGATGTCAAGGTGAATATTGTGACTGCGATGTCAATATTGTGTGTTGTGGGTCTCATGCTGTCTTTAGCGCTGTGGGATGCATGTGTAGTGTGTATATTCCTTCCTGTGTGTTAGGTACATATTTCTGGTATGATAAGTGGTTGTTTTCCATTAAGGTCAAACAATGCATCTATAGTGTGTATGTGGCATTTACCATGTAAAATTGTCTCTTTCCATTATACTCTTCTACCTTGTAGTAGAGCCCTGCGCGGGATGGCTTTTTTAATCCCGCTCCCACTGGCTCCCGCTGGCTCCCGCTGGCTCCCGCTGATTTTTTGCCCGCTCCCGCAATGTGGGTGTTCCACTCCCGCCTGCTCCCGCCACATATGTGGCCAATCACGCCCACCTCCTTACCTGAACTGCAGAGTTCCCGTGCAGTCCCGCAAGGCTGCCTTCTCACTGCTCCCTCACAGTGTCTCTTCTCTTGCTCCGCCCAAGAACAAGGCGGATTCACGGGAAGTGACGTCACATCACGTGACTCCGTTTTGTTCCTGGGCGGAGCAAGAGAAGGGGACACTGTAAGGGAGCAGTGAGAAGGCAGCCTTGCGGGACTGCACGGGATTACCGGGACCCGCAGGTACAGCGCCTGACCGCCCGCTCCCGCCCACAGCACTAGCAAGACTGCCCGCCCGTGGGACCCGCCTCCCAATGCAGTCCTTTACCTTGTAGTATAAAAAGCATTCAAATATACAGTATGTTCAGCTTTGACACATGTTTATGTAAATTGGCCTGTATGATGATCCACAAAATGTTTACTTCTGTGTGTTTAAATTAAGCTCAACTCTCATGCAGTCGTGTGGATGCGAGTCAAGTGTTAATTTATGCGAGTGTGAAGGAGAAGAATGAAGGGCAGAGGGAAGCATCTTGTCTTGAAATATGACTAAAAACAGGAAAAAAGATAAAATGGTAGAAAAAAATGAGTGGTCCGAATGCTGTTAAGACATGAAAAAAAATAGCTTGTTGGAAAAGCAGAAGAAACATTAGATACAAAAAATAGATATAAAGGAGGAGAAATAACTTGATTGCGAGGGAACTACAAAAGAAATAGAGATAATATTTCAAATTAAAACATTTATTTGTTGTATCATATCACAAGTAAAGTAACATTTTATGATTTTTTCTTGGAACACAGGCACATTCAATTTCATTCTCTAAAAATCTGGCAAATTGTCTACTTCATAGGACATTTAATACAGCCATAAATTAGATTTTACTTCTCCTCTTGCCTTATTGCAAGTGTGTGTTGCAAGCCGAAGTAAAATATTGTAAGCTGTTTCCTCGAAACCTACAGTAACCGTGGCAGCAGCATTTCCAATGTTTGCCTTTATTGATCAGCTCTAATGAGCACCAGTGGAGCAGGAGCTAATGGTGATATGCTTGGTGTTAAGGGCAAATGTAGGAGAAGATTATAAACCCATGGGGTTTAACAGTTGCTGGACTACCATGAGCCCTCAGGGCAATGATGCACTTGAGAGGTCAGCGTGTATCAAATGTAAAAAAGGGAAGAAAAAAAATACACACATACACCTCCTGCTGCTAAAGAAAATACAGCAGAAACAAAGTTTAACCAAAGGTAATGCCTTATTTTCTGTGATATACTTATTAAAGACTCGATGGGGTGCATAAAATATATATGTATATATATATAATAGATTATGCACATGTATATAGAGCAGGAGAAGATAAATTTATGAGATTATTTTATGAGCATTTCTACATGTACATTTCTTCACAAGTATGTATATAATGATATTCTTTATAGAGATATATTTGTGAATACTTATTAGAATATAAACAGTATTTGTGTGTGTGTGTAACTGCATACATATACATTGCTTGCAAATGAAACATTAGCCACCTTATTACTAAAAGTGGTCAGTCGACGACTTTGCTCTTCCAATATTATTATTTTGTAAATCATTTTAAAAGGTTAATATTTTATTGCTCCCGCCCCACCACACACAGAGTTAGGGTCAGTTATAGAGGGTCTTTTTCCCTTTATACTTTTTAATTGTAAAGCTTTTTCATATTATTTTATTTTTGGAGTTGCATGAGAGGACATGCTATTGGTCATTCATCTTGTATATTAGTGAATTTATGATAAGTTTATAAGATGGTTAGTGGTATTAGCGTTCAAGTCTGGACAGTCAAGTTAACTCATAATTTGACTGATCGCTCAGCTTTTTAGTCGATACAGATGCTTTCGACTTCTAACCTTATCCTTTTATGAGCCTATGGCCCCCTGAAATGTACATCTTGCCCTGTAAACACCCATTTATCCACAGTGATTAAGTAGAACCACATTAATTACTGTCAAAGACACAACTTTATAAACTGGTCAATTGATGCAATGGATATTTGGTTTCAAGGAACATTTGGTTTAACTTTTGACCAACGAAGACTGCATCTCCAACCTAGTGTAGTAAATTGCAATGCCTAAACTGTAATCAAATGTAGAAAGAAGGTGTAAAAATAATTCAGTAGGAATAAATACCCATAGCAAAGTTAAAAAAAAGAATTGAATTATGAATTAGTTAATAAATTGGAAACTGTGTCTGCATGCTCCTTGAATAAGTAATATGTCTGCAAGTTTGTGTGTATTTTGTTGCATGGGAACAGTACCTTGATATGTTGCTTGGATCAGTGAACATGTCAAACACATGTCAATCAGACACATCTCTAATTGCAAGGAATTCATACTGCACCTTAAGTAATTTGACATCAATTATTTCTGTAATTGAATGTGAGTCTTAATTTACTTTGCTACAGTGTATCCTATAATCAACTAATCCCTTCAATTTTCATCAGCTCATGATGTATCTAATAATTTAACATTGCTGAAATGCATTTATAATTAAATATGATATTGCCTGAATGTCTAACTTGAAATAAGTTAATAACAGATGTTGCGTCTTTATTGCCTTTTTGAATACATTTTTTTTATTTTCTTCACCAAAAATAAAAGGTTTATTATTGAAGTGCAATACTAAACTGTAGACCACAGAAAAGTTTCTTTAAAGATTGTGTCACATATTGGCTTATTTATGATATCCAGGAGGGGGGCTCTCTCTTAGAAACATAGAATCTGACAGCAGATAAGAACCATCTGGTATACTGGGCTGACAGCGCCACACATACGTCATCAGGCGGTGACTGGCCTTAAAGTGCCAGGGCCACCCTGTCATGGCCAGTCCAGGGCCTCTTTGAGCCCATTGAGTCTGGCCATTTTTTTGACCTTAATCAGACCTTGGTCTTGGTTTTATGCAACTTTATACAGCCACCATAAAGTACATGAATATGTTTTAATTTGGTTTTGCAATTGGAAACTAAATGGCAAAAGGATGAAAGCAATGTTTTATAGGCCAAACAGATTAAAGCTGAAGCACCCATGTCAGATTAAAGATGGAGAGAATTCCTGTTAATACAAAATGTTCTTGCTTGTAAGGACTATTTATCTATTTGCTAAACCTCGGAATCCTATGATTACCTGTGAGCATCTTATATCACATTTCAATGAAGCCTGCATTAATTCAGACACTCGAGAACATCAAGAGCGTTCATGGCATAACACTGCATCTGCCAGGTAGCATGTAATAATACCCCTGAGGAATAACAGGACACCCAGTTCAAAACACAAAAACATTAACAGCTTGCAGTCCTGAAATGTTGATAAAGGTGATTAAAAAAATGTACATAGCAGTGTGAATATACGGTACTGTGCCTTTTTAGTTGTTTTTGAGCATGTGTATTTTTTATATGGATTTCATCTGATATGGTTTTCACTGAATATGTCACAATAGAGCTGGGTACCTAAGACTCACCTTTTTTAGGGGGGGGCGCATCTTTTTTGCTGGCACCCTCCCTTGAGGACTTCAGTCCTATCTTTGGGAAGTGGGTGACCCAGAACATCCAGACTGTCTCAGGCTTTGCCTTAGGAGGAAAGGAAGGGACTGCATTTCTCCTGTGGGGAGTACAGCCCCAGAAGAACAAGATTGGGGACCTGGTTTCCACTGTGGCCCTCCACTTTTGGAGCACCTTCTACTTTCTTTATTAAGACGGAACTGAGCATTACAATTCTCTAGGGCTTTACAGAAAAAAAAATAGCATTCAAGATAAATGATGTACAGTTAAAAAAACCCACGTGCTGTATGTATGGTAGGGTCTAGCTAAGCAAATGCCATATTTTTCACTAAATATTTGGGATCTAAAGATTAAAAACCGAAAAAACAAGCACTTTTTTTTAGGGGTAATTATTTTACGTGATCGTGATCTTTTCTCCCCCCTGTTGTTAAGCCTATTTAGTTGGTGGTCCCAGAAACTGCAAAAGCAATACCAGTTACAATTTTGCATTCAATGTGTTGTTTAGCACAGTGACGCTGAATTGGAATTGGGACACGATTTCAGAGGCACAATAAAAACTTGTTGCTGCTCAAGTAATTATTTAAAAATAAAGAAAAAATATTAAAACCCTGAAACCTTTGCACATATACCCACTGACAATTCCATCTTTGGATTCAAATGAAAGATTAAATAAAAATCATAAAAATGCAACAGGAAATGAGGTCAGGTGGTCTTAGCATCTTCATTGCCTACACACCTGAGCATCATTCACTGCAAGCAATGGAATACATATAGTTCTGTGCATTAGCAAGGATGGCCTATTAGTATGTATCATTGTGAAGTATAAATGAAAGAGACCTCTATCTTTATGTACAGAATGTGAGCCTGATATTTGAAATATAATGATGGTTTTGGCCACTCTGTGAGAGATTATAAAACATACGCTCCTTGATTAGATATACTGTAGTCTAAAATAATTGCCCATTTCCCAGACCCCTTGCTGTATAACTATATATGACCTGAGGGAAGCGACAAATAACTATGAAGGAGTCTGAATCAATTCAAAATATCAAAAAGAATTTACAATACAACCCAGAAATGATACGCATCTTCACAATACACTCGTACGGATTTCTTCATATCTTTTGCGTTCCCCTAGGGAGTTCACTGTACCGTTAGAAATCGGTTTGAGATGTAATTTGCTTAAGATATATTTTTGCATTTAGTAACAATTTTAAAGGGGAAATCTCACTAAATAAAAACCATTTTTCAAAAAAGTCAAAATTTCCACAAAATACATAGACATAGGAGTCCGTCTTATATGAAGCCCTGCATTGTGGTAGACAAATCGTATACAGTGTATTGAAAGTATCTTTAAGACATTAAAATTCACTACCACAAACATTTTTTTTATGTTATTGCTTAAAAGAAACATACTTCGTCTGTGATCTTGACTTGGTTTGAATCTTGGCATTTCCTTTGACAAAAAAACTTCAATAACTAAGGCTGTTAAGATGCTTTACTGAAACATTTTCCATCTTTTTCTAGTGCCAACTTTGAATGATGGAACTTGGTATAGTTGCTGACACTTTTTAAGCTTATACATCCAGTGCTTGCTAAGTTCCCAAGTGTTTTAAAGGGTAAGGTAAAATGTCAAAATTGTCCAAAAGTATCATGTATATATATAATTTCTTTTTTTTTTTTTTTTTTACTCCAAAAGTTACATGTTCAAAACTATAATCGGTCCTCATGGAATGTGAAAATCCCCTGTTATTGTACTTGTGCAAGAGCTGGACTATGGAAAAAGAAACTGGCATTTTGATAGAAGTGTCCTAAGAGATACAAAGATTCATCTGTTGTTAAGACAGAACAGAGAGGCAGAGTAATCACGGCACAGAACTCTAGTCAATTAGTGGGGTCACCTAGATCTCTTGGGATCGTTTTGATCTGCGATATCTAGGCTTTAATTTACTTTAATGAAACATGTCTAATCCGATGCCCGTGCTGAGAAAAATGCCTTTTCAGTAATCACACGTAATGCGATTGTTAACACCTTAAAAGTTAATAATGATGATATCAAAAAATGAAATTCTTTTCGTGTTTTCCAATTCTCTCAGATGTGACACATCACTTTTCTTAGTAGTAGTTTCAATGAAGACTTCATGTTATTTCTAGGTATCAGGTACTGGGATACAATGCTTGGTCAACTGCTTAAGCCCAATTTTGAAGTGAAAATTGGTACGACTAGGATAATAATAAAAGGGTAAATAACTTAATGCTCCATGTAAAGCTGAAAGGGACATTTACTGTATATGCATTCTGATGATATGAATATGATAGCTGAACGTCCTCTTTAAATTAAGACTTTTTCCTCTTTGCAAATGCAGCTGCATTCTTCCTATGCATTAACGTTCTTTCCTTGCTCCCGAGCTCCTTGGTTTGCAAAGGTGTGTTCGGCCCTAGATCTGCAGCTTCTCCTAAAGGAAATTTTTTTGACAGCTAAATAATGTATTTTTAAATACGTTACAAATAAAATAATAATAATAATATACCGGTATATATATGTATATATATATATATATATATATATATATATATATATATATATATATAGTTTAGTAGGGGAAGTTGGATGCAAAATTGATTATATAATGCTAGTCTGACCACCTTCCCTAAGGCAAAGTTTTAAGCTACAAAATACAAGCTATAGGTATTTGTATTCACAGGTATGGCAAGTCTAATATTGTTCTGTGAATAGTCCAAAACGCTCTCACGATGACAACACCGCTCTGCGCCCTGGTTACTGGGGTGCCTCAGTGCTGTACACCCACTTTAGCGCACCTTTGGTCTAGGGACCAATGAAAGAAATACATAATTATACAAAAAATAATGCTGCATCACATTGAGTTTTATTCTAGGCTCCTAATAATTCAAGAATGTTGTTTAGCATACCTGTACCATATAGTCTGGGTTATCTCTTAATGCTTTTTTCAGTTCTTAGTTTAACTTGTGTATCATTTGATTTATACAGCAACAAAAAGCTCACAATTTAACTTTAATGAAGTCATAGACCTATTTTTTAATCATACCTGGATGATATCTAATATGTTTTATTACATTAGACATGTTCTCTTTAATATGTGACTTAGCTAGATGATATATAAAGTAATTTGGTGGACTAACATCGTTGGCTTCTGAACATATTCCAAAAGACATTTTTTAATTTTAAGGGCTGTTAACTGGGTGCGCATTGATTTAAAGTATCAATGGCGACCGTCATCTTCAGTCAGAATAGCAGATTTGATTTAGAATAATGATTTCCAGTTTGAGTTTTTATGATATTCAGTGCCAATTTTTGTTTTAGTTTGTGTGATGCAATGCAAAGAATTATTTTATGATTTTTGATTACTGAGCAAGAAGAGGACATGAAAGTTACAGAGCACAACAAAGGAAGGCTGCCAAAATATATAGTATTTTTATTTAGCATATAATTTTGTTAGGTACTATGGTACTAGGCTAAAAATCTATGACGACGTGTAACATTCCCAATGCAGTGATGGACATAAGGAACAGTTATTTGGGATTATGACAAGCTAAAAATAAATAGTAATTGGACAAAATCTGAGATAATCCTGGCCATGCAATAAAAAAAATAATGTAATAAATGTATCGTGGTTAGGACACAGATGTGGAACTATGGCATTGCGTTAGGTTCAAAGGCTGCCATTACCTTTTATATTTTACAATTTTTCTGCTTATATTCTTAATTAGCTAACAATATCTTGAGTTTGGAGCTGGTCAGTGAGCTTTTTCTTTAGGTTACTAAAGATTTATTAAGATTTGGTCTAGGAGGAAGATTCTTTCTCCTAGCTTCCCGTGTAAAAAAAAAAAAATCAATTCTCAATGTTATTACATACTAAAAAATCTACAACTTTAACACGAAAATGGCCAGGGCAAAGACAAAGAAAGTGGTAGGTCCTGAAAACATGCATTGTGGTTACATAAAAAAAACCTGTAGAGGCCCCTGTCGAGCAGTAAGGAATATGTTGCAGGCCTATACGATTAGAGTAGGGGAAGCGTTTGGGAAGACAATAGGATTTAGGTATTAAAAAGTGAATATAGCCCATATTTAAGTGGAATAACACAGAAACCAATGAAATAGTCCAATCAGCAGTGATATTGTTTGGTTATGGTCATATCCAAGTCCAAGTGTAAATCTTTTATATACTGAACTACTCTATCTGAAGAGCGAAACAGGAAGATATGATTTTTTTTCATAAGTTAATATGGGATGGAAATCATGCAAATCGGGTCAATATGGCTGCACCATGAAAAAATGAAGACATCCGCCTTAAGCCAAAGTTCCCTTGTGTAACACAACCCAGGTTTCTTATGCTTTCTATTATTTTGTTGGTCCGATTGTTCTGTTTTTTTCCCCCTTCAATCTAACATCACAATAAATGTCTTACTGAATTTTAATACAATAGGATATAAACGATGACACATGAACAAACAGGGCCAGGCAGAACCCAACTTTAGGGACTAGATTGTAAGGAATCTCTACACATTTAACAAAAGTGAAGAGGAAATAAGTAAGATTTGTACAGCATGTGTGCCAGCTAAATAGGGTAAACATCTAATCATGTTTATTAATTGAGACCACTATTTTGATAGATCTAGTAAATTGAGAACAATATTAAAAGGGGAACCTTATCTGTTGTTTCTAAGCCGTCTGTTTTTCATCATCTTAAAATGAGTTCCATGGGAACTCGCAAAATTTTATGTAATTAGATAATGGAATTTGCCAATGCTCCTTTTAACTATGTTAGTAGCATAATCATAATAAATAGATTGAGAAAATGAAGTAATGTGTGTATAAATATATATACTGTAAACGGAAAGGATGCTTTAATATAAAACAGTTCCTGCTGAGAGATTTCTGAATGAGCAGCAATAGAATTTTTGTTTTTAGGTTTCTGCCCCAGGATAAGCCACAAACAGGCTCTTTAATGTATTTTGTGTTCGTTGTTTTTGCTGTTCCCTGCCATGTTTGGATTCTTTACCTACTGATTAAAAATATTATACAGGCCATTTGAGCTGACAAAATTGGCTTTTTTTAAATGTTTTCTTTTAGTTAGCACATCACCTATTAAATTGTGTTTATTTTTTATACACTATATATGCTTTTTAAAATTTTGTTGGGGATTCCTTTCACACTACTTTACTTTTACTGTGTGTAAATAGCATCTTATCAAAGTTACTGTAATATACACTGTTTTAATTGGGGAACAGTAGAAGTATTATTAAACGCTCATCTATAGACACCAGACAAGCCAGAAGGCTTGTTGTTCCCTCAGAAATCTCATGGTGGGGCCACAACCACAAGGGATTCTGGGTAGGCACATGCAAATAAGGTCAATAATTATCACCCTTTGTCTCTATATCCACTTTATACATGGATCCCTTGAAAGTAATTGCCCACTGTACAGGAAAGCCTTTAGACAAAACTCAGGAATAGGTACAATAGCCAGATCACCGCTCATGGACAGCTGTTTCATCCTTAATGGGACTCCATTAAGGGCACTACTACAGTACAAGCACTAACTTTTGTTGACTGGATCCACCATATTGCCAACTTTGTAGGCATTGTAGTTATAGACTGGGGTTACGGTGGCCTACACTACCAACTAACTTTTGTGCTGTTGACTGCATCTCCCATGATATACCATGATTACTGGCTGAACACCATAGGAATTATACACTGGGGTAGTTGTGGCTAATCCTTACCATCCCAGTTATTGTAAACTAAAGCTCCCATGATGTGCAGGTACATGCTGGTCTGTTAGCTACTACTACCACGGTCATATCATTTTTCCTATTAATGGGTAAATAACATTTGCTTCCCACCAGGAAACCCCTCTCCTGAGCCAACAAAAGTAAGCAATGGAGAGGAGGTAAGGAGGGATTGGAGTGTGAGAGAGGAAAGGTGGGGAGTAATTTGCCGACCCCGAAAAAATCCTGCTGACGACCCATGTCTGTCCTTCTTGCTTACATTGTCTTTGTATTAAAACATAGATGTGTCTTTTAGCATATTTACAATACGGGTTACTTTGTATTCTCTTTAGACATGAAACTCTGCTGCCAGCGTGATCACAATACATTTCAACACAGTGGGAGCTCACTGCAGTAAGGTTGTTAGAGAAGATAATTCTTATATAGCAACATGTAGCAACCATCGCTGCATTCTGTGCTTTTCAGATTCGTTTGTTACCTACTATTGCCAAGCACCCGCCATGAGTAACAGCCAGCAACTGTGTAATATGATTGCTGAAACTATTTCATCATATTGTTAATAACGTGTATGGCTGATTCCTGTATGACAAAAAAAATAAATGTCTTGCAGTGATTGTCATGCCAGGCAGCCTAAAAATTCTTTACATTTTTAAGACCCAAGTGGCAAAATAAGTCCTTGAATGAGCGGAGTTTTGTGTTCTGCCAAGTCACTTTTTGTGTGGACATATATCAGCAATGGCACAGACAGAAACTGCATCTTGGGAAATCTAATTTGGGAGGCTGCAAATGCCTCAAAGTCATTGCCCCCTGGCTCACCTCCAGTAATCCACTAAAAATCAGAGCTAGTAAGACTCACTATATGAACAGTGAAATATGGTGTGAGTTGCATGGAATGCTACATTTGTTATGAAGATTTAATAAATGATTTAAAAACATCTGCAGATGTTCTAAATGTATTTTTTTTTTCTGTGTCCCTCCTCAGTGCACTTGTATTGGCGTTATGGTATTGGCACGGGAACTGACATTGCTCCACAGAATAAATAGGAAACATCAGAGATGGTTAAATTTATTGAATGCGTTCGTCCCCTAGGGCGATCTACAGTCCTAATATGTAGTAAGGGAAAATTCACAGAGTTCACATGCAGTGCCTAACAGTAAAGAATACTGGGGCTTTGTAGAGAGTCTGAGATTTTAGACTAAAGTACTCATTAACAGTTGTATGGCGTTAGTGATATATTTATGTCTTTATTGATTGTTGAAACTAGAAGCTTGTATCATGCTAAGGTAGGTTTATGATGCAGGAAACTGCCCTTACTGCACTAGTAAACAGTAGAAGCAATTATCTCTGTGTCATGTGGTGAATAGTAATGTTATGAATTTGTGTAATGAGACATGTATCTGATTTAACTCCCTCTTTAGGTTCATGCTTGGAGCAGGTAATTGGCCTGGAGTTCTGCCATGGTGTTGATTCATTAGTGAATAGTCCTTGCATGTGTCTGTGAGCAGGGCCAGAGATAGGGTGACGAGGCAGCTCTCACACTTTAAGGCCAAAAGACATTAGTTCCAACTTGCATATATCACCTCACAACCCGGCACATGGTGGGAGTAACTACAAAACTCTTGAGGGTTATAGTCCTCTTTATATGCCCATTCTCTCCATCTCCTGGTGATTGGAATGGAGGATTAAATTACACAAATAGCCTCATAGAAGGTACAGACCACCAGCTGTGCTTCCCTCTCAACCCCCATCCCATTCCCAGTGAGATGGGGGTTAACATATAATAAAATACCTGTTGGGGTTATCTTTGCATTCCCATCCCAACGTCCATCGGGTTAGAGGGGTTAAAACTATATAGACATTACACAAATGGGCTTAATATACTTGAGTAGCACTCTACAGATTTAAACAGAGCTAACTGAACAGGAGACAGGGGGTAAACATGCTGGGTTTTTTTTGTCTCCCATAGTGCTATTAAAACTATTTAACTCATCTCCATTAGCAGGCATAGGGGACAGCTTATTTAATTACTCTCTACTCCACTGTTCGTGAGGTGGGGGAAGAGGGGGCCCAATCGTCAACCCCCCTAATATTTTTTTATTATTTATCATTATTTTTAATATAGCAGGGGTTATATTATGAGATCCAGACAAGGACTGGCAAGTTCACATGGCACTCACATGGCCTTGCCTGAAACTCACAAAATTTAAAGTCATAAGCATTCCCATACCCTCGTGAATCTGCGCTTTGTTTTGCAAGTTCTAACATATGAAAGCATGCAACTAGACTTACTTCTGACCAGTTAGTTAGTTAACCTTTCAACTTCAACCCAAATGTAATTTTTCTTTGCAATAAAAACTATTTTCCTGATTAACAACTTTAGGCTGCATAGATTAATACCAAGTTGTTTTACAGGTGAAAGGACAGTTTTACTTGTCAACAGCTTGCTTTTTATGAGACAGGCCCTTGATATTTCAATGAAACTTATATTTTACTCAATTAAACAGTGCAAAAAATATTAACCACACTCTATCACAAATTAAAAATATGTTAAACTTAGCAATTGCACAGATCAATAGAATCAAACTATATACAAAGATGCAGAAGTCGTGAGTTCTATTTAAGAGCTTCTGTAAAATTCCAGCTGGAATTGAAATATATTAAAAGAAATAGCAGGAGGAGAGAAGTGAGATAAGGAAACATGAGGATTCCATTTGCGTAACATTAGAAAGCACTGAAACAAGCAAGAAGAAAATAGAAAGTCCCAAGAGGAACACAAAAAAGACCGAAAACAAAATGCTAGCATTAAGCATTACTAGAACAACACATAAAATAATCAATGCACTAAACAGCTGCGGAGGTTTAATACAGAAGGATACCCCTAGGTTTGGATGGTCTTCAAAGTCTATACTGGGGTGATACTTTGCAATGAAAGATATACCTGAGGCAACCAGAGGTCCAGTGATGTTCTTGTACACATTCCACAGTTTGGAAGGTTAAATCATTTTCTAAGATTTAGGGTTACCAAATTAATTTGTTTTACAACATCTAAGTGAAGGCATGTCATGCTTATTAAAGGTAGAATTTCCTTCTCTTTAATGCTTTGTATGGTGTTTTAGGCACACTGTTTTTAAAAACGTATTTAAAACATATAACGTTTTTAATAAAAGATCATGATGAATTAACCTACACCTTTACCAAATGGATTATGGATTCTAATAATATGTTTCTGAATTTATCAGTAGCTTCTTGGCACAAAGCAGGTATACCATATGACTAGATATGATCCAGTTAGTCACGTTCATAAAATCTGTCAACTATTTCTTCAGACTGGTGCTTATATCTAGGTGTCTAGGAGTAGAGGTTTTGTGCTTTAGAACTTGCAATGTGCTGACATTATATGACCTTGATCTTGAAAACACTGAGATGTTCATGAATTCCCCTTGTTACATTTACTAGTATTATCTATCAAACCTATTTCAAATCCAATATGGAAATCTCCAAATCTCATTTTGCTAAATTGTTAGACTGTATGTGAGTTCTGCCCTAAGAGTTAAATTGCTAAATTCTGAATATGAATTTGGGATGCAGCATTCATCTTCAACAAAGTCTAGATTTTAGATGGACCGTTGACTTCAGCCTCTGGCGTCTAGAGGTAAAGCTCTGAGCTTCCTCTCTTCTAGGTTTGCAACTAAACTAGACAAGTCTTTATAAGAAACTTAGCAAGCTCAAGGCACACTAAACCGAACCTAAAATGTCAAAAAGCATCGCTGCCTTAAAGCCAAAATGAAAGAAAGAAAAGAAAAACTTATCGAGCAATTTTACTTTAACGCTCTGCTGCATGTCAAACAAGCAAGACTTCTCCTCTGGAAAACTGAGAACAATCAGTCTAGTAATTTAAAATTGAGCATATTTGCCATAACATTAAATATGTGTGGTTTTTTTTAATCTCTAAACCTAATTTAATTATTAAATTATTAGATAACACATTTAATGCCCTGCGTCCCATGGAAGCCACAGGTTTTGTAGCTCAGTTGGCGAGGTAATTGGTTTTGAACCACACAGTGCTTACTAAATACATCTAAAAATAGCAAGTAATTAATTGTATTTATTGTTTAAGGAAGATTTAGCATATGTCAGGTTGAATAGTCAACACCTTTTAAAAGTTAATATCAGTAATCAAGTGTGTGTTATACATTTGCCAAGTGCCCTGGCTATCACATCTGTCATCACCACCTGTGATCATTTTCTTCTTTCTTTGCACTGAATAATAAAAATATTTTGCTATTTTTTCTGCATTGCCTATGCATGCTGGGCATGGATTTTGAACTAACAATGTTAACAGAAACATCTTTTTGACTAACAAATATAATTATGTTTTTTTATAAGAATGTAGAGCAACTAAGAATTCCATATAATAACATATCAAAACACCACATTCCACATCTGGAATTCTAAACGGGGGTATAAAAAGTCTACCTTTCCGTTAAGCTTGCCAAAGGAGACATTTGTAGATAATAAGTTTGGGGAAAGAGTTTAAAGAACCAAAACATTCACAAAACATAAAGAGGGTGAACTTCTTTATTTCAGTTGAGCACAATAACAGTTCTTAAAATTAATGGGAGCCATGATGTGTTTTTAGGTGCTGCTGCCCTTGGCCTGACCTACCACTCTTAGTCTTATTCTGAGAGGTACTTTCTGTTCCTCTAGACTTTTTCTTAAGATATCATATCACAGCGTTAAGCCTTAGTGCAGAAAACATGCTATGGAGGTCTTGGGGCACTAGGTAGATCAATAGGACAATAGGCTGAAAAGGAGACATATGCTTCTAACAATTCATACTTTTTATTTATAATCTAAATTTAGAAATAGTTTTACATTATTTAATATACTAACTATTAGTTATTTTTTTTCAAACAGTGTATTGGTTTTGGGTATTAAATTAGCTAATAATGATGAGAAATTATTGCAGTTAAAAATAATGCATGCATGTACCCAGAAACATTTCCAAGATAAACCTCCTCATTACCACATATTCAATTTCTACTTTATATAATTTAACTTTAATCACTATTTTTTTTTCATTTCAGGCCACCTAATTCCTTATGCTTTTTATTACAATTGCCCGTGATCCTTTTAGGATATCTCCAAAATCTTCATACTTCATATTCACCCATTCCTTCTAACCTGACCTGAGAAAATCACTTTTGAACAAAGGGTAGCTGACTATTCTCAGTGCAGGTATTACTTAAGTTTTAATCTTTGAAACAATCTCCTAAATATGTTAAAAGCTTTTTTTTTGCTATATAATAGTTAAATATAAACTGAAGTATAATAGTTGTAGGTTACCTAAACACATTGCTGCTAAAATGTGGATTTTGCTTATTGCTGGACCTTCTTGTTTTTTTATTATGACTCAGTGTTTTTACCTCTGAAGGTAAAATGTTAGCTTATAATCACTAACATTAATGACACACGTTGAGTACAAACATTTAGTTTAAGCCTGGAACTGTCATTCATTTAGCCTGAAAAAAGTTCTTAATTTCCATAAATGATCTGAAACAAAGGTCTCTGAACTATAATACAGTAACAAAGATTGTACATGGAAAAACATTCAGCCAATAAAAATAGACAACATATGGTGTGCTGATATAGTCATCCATCAATTGCTATGCATGTGGCTTTAAAAATGCTAAAATGTGTACAAATTATAAAACATTAGTCCAATCTGCAGAACATTCTAAAATGCTATTTGACTACAAAAGAAATTTAATTGCGCACTATTTTAACATCAAACAGCTTATCCTAAAGGCACAAAGTACCAGAATCACTGAAATTCCAAATAACTTGAAAGAAGAGCAATACAGACAAGAGTGAGAAAGAGAGAAAGAAAGGGAGTCAGAGAGAACCAGACTTGCTTAATTTAATAAAACGACTTCCCACTCTTCTGGGAAGGATTTCTTTATGGTTTTGGGCTGTTTCTGTGGGAATCTTTGCCAAAATGCCTTGGTATGCTCAAGGGGACAAACCAAGACATTTTGGACAATGCTATGCTTCCAACTTAGTGGGAACAGTTTGGGGAAGACCTTTTATGTCCCAGCATTGCTGTCTCCTAGTGCACAACGCAAGGTCCATAAAGATATGGATGAGATATGGAGACATGGATGAGTTTGGTATGGAAGAACTTGACTGGTCCACACAGAGCCCTGACCTCAACCTATTTAAGTTATTTTCTCAGAACACCCTTAATTTATTAGTAAACTTGATGCATTCATTCAACCTCTTTAGTAGTTTGTTAATGATGGTCTAAATTGCAGAAAACACATATGGTATATTTGACGAGGCATTAAATCAAACTCAGTTTGTATGAAATAAAAAACAAACACCAAGTCATTGTTTGTAATGATATGTTGTATTCTGATACGTGTCAGATATACAGATGGGTATATTTGAATAGTCTTGAATTTAAATATGATTGGTGTGGATTAGCTGGTGTAAGACACTACCCTATTTGAATATCAGGTTCAACATTTTATTATCCGTTAACACGTATCCAGGGGCCTATTGTAGTCTGGCTTCTAACACTGGAGGCTGCTGGTGCACAGGCGTATTTAAACAAGCCTCCATGGAGCCAGAGGCCATTTTTTCAATAGAGTGCTATCAGGTGTCAGGTTTTTTTTCCCCAGTGGAAAATATAGCCAAACTTGGGCTACTGTGATGTAGTGGTAGCTACCTAATATATGGCCAAATAGTGTGATGGAATCCCCAAAAAAGTACAACAATGTATTACAGGAAAGGACTAGAAACATTTTGAGTGGCTGTATTACAAATGATAAAGCATGCAAAAACATAACCCTGTTTGAGACAAATTCTGAGAGGCTGGATAAACAAAAAAAACATAAATGTGCACAGAAAGGATCTAGTCATGTTGTAATTGTTGTGTAAGGTCTTACACACAATTGTGTGATGGTTACAAGTAGACCTACAACAAAAACGGTTCTAGTTGATAGCTCACAATCTTTAAATATGATCAGCCTAGTAGACAAAAGCTCCCCTGCTCCCCTTGCCTGCTCCTAATGTGCACTGAATTCATACATTTAATACATGGTAGTGTGGTGTAGATAAGGCTTTGGTTAACATACAGAACAATACAATATTGTGGTGAATAACAAGTTTATGAAACAAAATATTTCACAATCTTATTTTTTTTTGCTAGGAGATATAGCTCACTTTCCACTCCAGAACAGAGTGTGTTCAATATTGTGTTACAAAACTAAAGAACAATTTTAAATAAAAACAGCAATTCATAACTTCAATGTCAGACAAATAATGGTTCTAGTAGGAGCTTTTGCCTTGAAAGAGTTATTGCTAGGGGAATATAGCTATCACAAGAGTCTGAAATCTGAATTACGAATTGGATGATTCCATAAATACTGCTTGTCTCAGGTTAAGCATTTCCTGGGTTGGTCACAGCTGAAACATAGTTATATGATCAGATTTCAATTGCTAGATATTTTTTTTATCAAGCTTATTTAATAAAAATATTTTTAGAATCAAGCATTTTATCTTAGTAGTTTAGGTGTTAGAAAAAATACCTACAAATATGCTTTATTATTTCCTTATAAAAAGGTTAAATTCTACATTTTTATGTATAACGCTATTTTAATATACTCTCTTCTGGATAAATTAGCTTTTGTTTAGTTATTATATTATGTGAGAAACAGTAATGTAAGCAGGAATTTATTTCAAGTTACAACCAGAAGGAATGTAAGAACCACATTCCATGTTCTTTAGTTTATCAGGTCTTCTTTACTTTATGTGCAACTCTTGGAAAAAAAATCCCATGAGAAAACCCTTCACAGATACCAAACATCAAGGAATGGAGAAAGTAGAACATTCAAGAAGGTTTCTGAAATGAATTGGATCCTTGTCTATCTTTATATTCAGCTGGGCATTCAAAAAAGCGTCAGATGAAAAAAATGTTACAGTTTTTATATTGCTGCACACAGCTAATTTTCTGTTCTCAAACTTCTATTATGCTGTAATGCAGTTTGGCCAACTCCTGAAATAGACTGTTACTTTTAAACAAAGTAAAATAAAAAAAATGGCTGTTAATCATGTTGCAAGTAGAAAGGAAGACTGCTCCAGATCTACCTAAGGATATCTTCTGTGGTTACTGAGAGTAGAGTTGGCCTGAGGACAACCCAATATCATGATATCACCTAAACTCACCCCTGTCCATCTCTCTTAGAATTACTGGATATTTAAACAAAACTCAAGGCTACAGTGTCCCGAAATAAGTAGAAACAGAAACTAAGACAACTCACCATATTATTATCATTATTTAAAACGGATTTAAAAACTCTAGCCTATGCACCACTGCACCAATAAAAATATGGAATGGGAATTAAAGCAAGATATGACGGTAGAAATGTGTCAGAAGCCTGGTATGCTCTTGAGGGAAATTGCTATTAACCATAGTATGGAGGAGTCAGAGGGGTTTTAGAAAAGTAGTAACGTTGTGCTTTTGCCATCACACACATTTCTTTAAGAAACAATAAAGTGCCTATTAACAATGATTTTAGTTATGTAGAGTTCAAGCTTGAGTTGCTTTGGCCAATAGGACTGAATTTGATAAAATGTAGCTTATTTTTTCATGAAAATGACAAATCATCAGCAGTCCAAGTCAACATATTCTTGCTATGAAAATTAAGTCAAACTTACCCAAATGATGTAGGCTCTTCAAAAAGGGGCAAGTTAATTCAGACTCCATTAAACTCATTAGGGCTGTTAAACATGATGGCAACTCAACCCAAGTTACTCTCAATGACCACCCCAACACCCCTCAACTTGACAACATTGTCTCCTTCTATAAACCTCTCGCTACCTTTACCAATGTACCACATCAACCAAATTGATACTGTATTCTTGCTCAATGTGGTGTTTTTACTCATAGGACTACCATCTGTATGATCAGCATTAGTTATTGCTATTATCGTTGTGTACAACCATTTGTATGTGCATCAATTAAGATGATTGCAAACGGATCTAAAAGGACCCTTTATTTTTTAAGTGTAAAAAAATTACTCTTAGTCCTTAAGATGTTGTAATAATTAGTTTCTGTAGAATGTCATGGAGACAGTAGTAACTACATCTCTTTCTATCATACCTATGTACAAGCCAGGACTTGCCATTGGGTACGCAGGGCATATGATCAGTAGGCTAGCGCCTGGCAGCACCAACAGGTTCGTGTTCGTGGATTGATGTACTCCTTTAGAATATGGTTGCCTGCTGGAAACTTGTGGCTACATTGTGCAAATCTGCCTGATATATAAAGCTAATATAAAGGCTGGAGCCATGTGTCATGTACATAGAGCCTTAAAGTGCTTTGGTAAATTTTCACAGCTAGTATGGATCTGCTTGTGTAAGTCTTTAACACTGATAGAATGAATTATATATAAAGATGCCTGTTGGACCAAGTTTTTATTAAGTGTCACATAAATAAATAATAAGTTAGACAGAAAGATAGATATTAGATACATGCCGGACAGATAGATAGATAGATAGATGGATGGATAGATAGATAGATAGATAGATAGATAGATAGATAGATAGATAGATAGATAGATAGATAGATAGACAGCTTATGTGGACCACTTTTTTGTGTGCCTTGTTTTGAACAGTGTTTTATAAAAGTATCTGCTTATTTCCACAGCCTTCTATCTATTTTCTTTGTGACTTAGATTTGCTTGTTGGAAAACATACAACACTGTGAGAAGATTAGAAAACTAATTTAGATGGCCTTAGGAGTTAATGCCGTAGATATTGCATTTACAACCTCATTTATTTTTTATTTTTTTTTATTTCTATTCTCAGCACATTCCCAGGAAACAAGATATATGAAATGAGTTAGACCGTGAAGTATATTAAGGTATCACTTGATTTTTTTTTTTATCGAAAAGTACATATATTCTATAAAACCATTTCTCTCTTCTTTCAAAGGAAGATAACAGCAAAATGTGTAAAAAAACATGGTCATTGTTTTGATTAAATATATTTATGCACAAAAACATAGCTAATAGTCAAAAGGTCAGGAGTAAAACTAAGCTAATTATTAGAGACTAATAAACTTCAATGACTTCAATGTGATATAGATAAACTAAACATTGCAGTACATATCCTTCTGGTGTTAGGTCTTGCTGAGCAGCAGACAACAAATGCAAATAACCCAATTTTAGAAATGGTTTGGACCACATACATCTAAGAATTGATGGTTGTGAATATTGCCCATGTTTCGTCGACACATTGTGATAAGGGACAAGTCAAACACAGATTCATGTAACCATGTGTGCCAGATGTTCCTTCAGCTTCTTGTCTTTGTGGTGAGGTGGAGGTATTGCACGTATCCTAAACATAGGTCAGTGAGATCTATACACTAAGACATCAAGCCCTTAATCAAGTCAAAGTGTGACTCAAATAACGCAATGTGACTAAAATGTTGCAAACTCCTTGTTGTAGCAAACTGCATGGCAAACTGCAAATTCTCTATGAAAATTGCTCATCTACTGCTTGTGAATATGATGGTGAGGGCTTCCAACTTTAAATACAGCAGAAGGGAGCATGTGTTGGTTGCCATAATTTTTGTAATTGTTTGTAAAGCTTTTTTTAAAATTACATATAGTTGTGTAGTTGGGCATTTAATGTACTAGTAGGGTTGATAGAAAAGGGTGTTCTCTCATAGGTTTGAGTAGAAAACAAGGAACTGTAGAGGAAGAGAGATTTAGGCTACATGTGGGGTGTTATGAACGTTAAGATGGGTTATTACAGGTACTCATGTTTCCATTTAATTCCAAGAAGACGTTTCAGAAGAAGATGGTAGACTGAAAAATCAATCTTCAGTCTATCCTTCTCACACAGAAGAAGATCATGGGAGATGTTCCTGCAATTGAAAGAAAGATGCACCCCATTAATGCATGCACATTTATAAACTCTTTCCTTTACAAGTTATTTCCCAATGTGAGAGAACCAACCCTAAAATGTGAATGGAGGTTCAACAATTGAATATGATATTTTTCTTTATCTATTTTGATTTTTTTTTCTGCTTCATGGGGTAAGCAATGTCCTAACAGCTATGCGTCTCTGTAATGGACAGAAATACTTTATTTCAGATGTTAATTTAATGCAAATTGACAAGAACAACATGGCAGAATGTAAATAGCACTGTATATTACACGCTAGTGGAGCATATAAAATGACATGCGTGTCACATGTTGTTACTTTCACGTGTTGAAGATGTCATCCTCTAGTTTTGTTCTAAATTTGATTGAAAACCCTTTAAGGTCAGATCCATTTTATGTCAACACAAATGCTTTTTGCTATAACATTATAAATATACTATGACAACATTTTCTACACCCTGCATTGTTTCTTATTGGGCTTGAGGGGCTACCTAAAATTCCAGGACATAGAATTCTTCCCATTGAGAAATTAAAATAAAATGGAATAGTTTGGAAGTTTTGAGGTTGAATCATTTATATTAACTATACCTTGGGTAAAGGACAGAAATCCATCAAATGTTGTACAGATTAACTTATCACCTAGTTAAATAGGCTATCAGTTTGGGATGGCTCTGCTTTGCAGAGTGAATTCAAATGCATGCAAATTTCCCTTGTGGCTTACCAGCAAGTATGGTGGAGCTGTCAAATAACGATGACATGTGAAAATACATTAACATTATTGAAATATATTTGAAGAGGATGACCAGCATTTTTATAATTTATTTATGGTCGAGTGTCGTAACTCTTTTAATATTTTTTTTAATTTAAAAATAATTTTAAGATTATTATTTTAGATGTTTCCCAAAACAATTAACAAATACTATTTAAACTGTTAGCATCCCATGTGCTTTCATTGTTTGGAGTCAGTGTTGCGAAATCCACGCTTGTCACTTTCACTTGATCACACAAAAAGTGATTAGAAACTTCAAAAGAACCAATTACTGAGCCCACTGCATTATGAGCTTGTTGTGAAAGTCTATCCACAAGCAGCACTTCTTGTGATTAGCATTATTTTACAAACTGCATTACATTTATAAGATTAATTTCCCTAAACAAAGATCAAATTATTATTGCTATTTATTATTTTATACAGCACCATCCTATCGTGCAGCGCTGTACAATGGGAGGGACAGAGGGAGAGGAAGGGTAGATAAGGGGGGGGCGCATTTTAAAATTTGCCCCAGGCAGCACTTTGCCTTGGGCCGGCCTTGTTTAATAATACTTCTACTAGGTATATTCCTTAAAGGGAAAACTTACATGGGGGGTTGTGTTTCAGTGCCTTCATTTTACTATACATTATAAAGTGAGCTTCTGCTATATGAAGATCTTGGATTGACCTGCATAATGTATAGTTAAATCAATGAGATTTCTTCAAAGTCCCCTTACACGTTTAATTATGTGTTGTATTAGGCCATCTCAGTGCTATTTCCAGGAGAAGATTGCTAATGTTGCCTTTTATAATAAATAGTGAAATAATTAGAACCACAACTCTCCTGCAAGCTTTCTTTCTACCTTTTCCTTTACTAAGGCAGTGGTATATATGTAGATTAGCCTTCCACAAATCGAATGGGCCAGCAACACCATACAACCATCAATCATTCACCGAATCCACACCAATAGGTTAGTAAAAATATTCTTTATTCAGACTTTCATAAATAGCAGGACAAAAACTGGACATGCTTAATATGTTTTGCAGATAAGTGCTTAATTAGAAGCCTTCCAGTAGAAGAATGTTGAGGTCCATATGACCTCTGAGATTTGTACTTTTATTTAATGTAATATAGCCTTAATTTCTGAAAGGCAGATTTACATTACAGAGGGAGTGATGGATATGTGGAACAGCCTTCCAGTAAAAGTTTAAGGTCCACAGAATTCTTGATATTTTTCATTTTCTCATCTTTGCACCTCTCTATTATAAGTCAATATTTAGATGTTATTAATAAGTTTAGTTTTAGAGTGATCTGAGATAGGGTTTTTCTCAGTATAGCTATGTCTGGCATTCCAATGGTTAACTTTAGCCATTTTTTCTTTTGCTGTATCTAACCTTTTGCACCCTGTCCTTGATTGTTTCCTTGGCAGTTTGCATTTGCTAATACTTAATAAGCAGCACCTGATATATTTGTTGGACTCTAAATGCTTAACACGTGTACCCACTTTAAACCTTGACCACATTTTCCAGGAATGCTGCTGAAATCATAGCTTTTTCAAGCCTGCCTTACACCAGAAAAAGTAACATTTTTTTAATCACTCTTTTCAACTGTCCCAGAAAATGTGTGAGAGGGAGAAATGACTCATCTAGCAGGCAAACCAATAAATGAGACTTTACAAAATGTCTGTGGGTTTTGATTTTTTCGTAGCATTATGTTTAAAATGAGCACTATTTTGATCTTGTGTTAAATCACTATAGTCTATATTAAAATACTGAACTTTTGTTATTTACTATTGTTATATATTTAACTTTTTGGAAAATTGGGAAACTAGAAATGCAAGTTAGTTGAAATGATCATACTTGAGATCAGTAACGGAGAGAAGATTTTCTGGATGGGAATATTGTGAGTTAGTCTGTTACAGCTGGGGAACCAGTGGTTTCATAACACTGTTCAAGAATAATTTAAAATAACATATGCGTCAGTTTACCAGTCAGTGGAGTGAATTAAAAAATTACTTATGCTGTCAGTACAGATTATTTACATGATTTTTCAATGGATGAGATGGCAGTGTGTTTTTAGATTGTAAGCATTCTAGGAGATTCTGTTTTTTAGCTGATTTTTAAAGACACATTCAAAGTCAAATTACTAAAAAGGTTTGTAAAATATAAGTAGTGTTTTTTATTAATAAGATGTTTTAAGTTTTTGTAGTTTCATAATTTTATCCTATCATGTTTATTATTTTGCTTGAATACTCAGAGCTTCCCACAGTAATGCATTTGCACAATCATTCTTAAATTATTTCCAGCATAATGTCTTAATTTTTAAATGTAATTCTAGAGATAAATACAAATGACAAATGGCAATCATTAAATATGAATAAGGCAAAATTGAAACTTAAGTGTTAAGTTTTCATTGCACTCTTTGAAACACTTGACAATTAAATAGTTGTTTTTTAAATTTTAATGAGACACAGTAAGAAACAAGAATATGAAAACATACTCATTTAGCATAAAAACAAACAGTCTCTTATTTTATTCCACACATATTTCCCATTTGCTAAATATATAATAATCTATTTTTTAATTAAGTTAATATATGTCATTTATCGGCCAAAATTTATGTTTCATTTAACGTTCCAATTGCTGATATAAGGGAGAAAACAAATAGACTCAGAACAGACAGAATATGCATTAGTTTATAAATTAAATTTTTATTTTCTTTTGGGACTTTTCAGTGGGGTTACAGTGAATAAAGAGGGGAGTGGAGAAATGTTTTAATATGTCTTCTGTTGGCTTTGCTGTGTCTTGTTTAAAAACAATCTACCGGTGCAGCTATAAAATTATTAGGTCTCTTCTTTTCAAGGTTAAATACTGATGAGATTTTTTAATATTACTTTTTTGTTGTTGAGCATAGAATACTATATTTCAAATGGCAGTATTTAGGACAGCATATTAATGGATTCCTAATTTGATTCCAGCACTGAATCTGTATTAGGATTTAAAAAAAAAACAAAAAAACCCCTTTGCATTGAAATAGCAATATGCTGATCCTACAAATCTTTCGCAAAAAAACAGAATAATTTATTTAGCTGTTTAAGTTGGTCTGCAAATGCATCATTATTGTGAAGAGGGCTTCAATGCTAAGTGTCAAAATTACAAATTGAACGAGAGAAAAAGTTTTGAAGTAAGAAAGAGTTCTGAATTTACAAAGATGGTTTGATAAATGATTTATCAGTAGATGAATGTGCACTATTCAGAGGGTGCTGTGAGTTTCGGTTTTTGCTTCCATTAAAGCATATAACAGGATATAAAGTCAAGAAAAAAGTGAAAACACTTAAAGTAACAAGTGAAAACAAGTAAAGGGAAGGTTTCAAAAACTCTGTTTTTATTCTGAAATAAAATTGTATCTTCAACATACATGTTGCAGGGCTTTCAAACACCATTCATTTTGCTAAGCTAATGTACTCTCCCAGATATAGGCCAGTCCCTCTCACATTGTATCCCCTTTTAATGCACTCGGAATTATAAAGGGGGTAGTAGCCCTTTTGCTGCAAAGCCGGTGAACGGATTACCCTGTTTGACGATAAGGATCCCCAGTGCCTTCCTGCCCAATGTACTGGTTGGGAGATCTCCCTTGTAAATGCCCAATTTATGGTGGTCTGTGTCAAACAGGCAGAACCTACTTAGTATCTTTACCCGGCGCCACGCATTCTTCCAAGGTGGCCAAGAACAAGGCAGCCATGTAAGCAGGTTGTGAGGAGTGTCTGGGCTGCTGGCCTGTGTGGCCTTGGGCAACACCTAACCTAAATACATCACTGTACTGCAGGTGGGTCAGATTTTGTTAATCATTTACCATAGCTTTGTAGTTGTACACTATAAGTTAAAACAAGTGAGATCATATAAAAATGCTCAAATCATTAAATAAGCAAAAAAAACTACCTTTCTCATTTTTTTAGGTATTACTAATATATATTACTGAGATAAGCTGGACAAATTAACTTAGAGGGAAAAATCAATGATAATTCTTGAAACGGCATGCTATATAAAGTATGTGATACATTATTACTTTCTAGGTCTAAATCCATTGGGTTTAGCATTTGAAATCTATATTGCCTGAAATATTTTCTTTATTAAAAATTATATGTGCTCGAACATACATCAGACAAATAATGATTTGTGCCATGATACATAAAGCACGCAAAAATGATAACAGAAATTACTTACAAAATGAACAGCAATAATAATAACAGCAAATAAATAACAATTAATATTCTTTGTGCATATTTTATAGAAAAGCACAATTTTGAGAGTTAAGTAATGTAATGAATTTAATTTAAAGATAACTTTTTTTTTAATTAACTGGTATGTGTATACCTATATGTTAACTTTTACAAATGCAATTTCTTTTACTAAAGCCATTACGCAGTGATCAGGTTATATTTTCAACAATAACATCCAGATTTTGTCAGTTTGCTACAATAATTACATTATACGGTGAATTCCAGGAGCAGTCACCAGAGGCTCCTAGGTAAACTGCTACCAAAACTTGTACTCATTTTTAAACTGAGAGCTCTACATTGTCCTTCCAAATGCATGAAGAAAATTATTGTTTTGGGCTCTCATTCAAACTTTTTGAAAGCACAACTTCAAATCTCTCTTATGCTCTCATTAATAACGTTCTACATTGAGTCTCCAGTACACCTGTGAAAGATAATAATGTGCCAACACCAGCAGGGGAACTGATTTGACCTCTCTGCATAATGTATCCTAAAGAAACACTCAGTAGAGAAAACATAGCAAATGGTTACTTCAATATTTAATATGAATCAGGAGTGGAACAATAGAAGGTGTGATCACACCAAGGCCCATACTCCCCAAGGGGCTTGGGGAGGGAGATTATAGGATCTCACTTCATTGGCCCCACTGGAGTAACAGAGGTCCTTGCATTGTGGGAGAGCTTGGCCAGTGGAGGCCCCCAAGACCAGCACTCCCCCTGGAATGGGCAAACTGCTGTTTCAATGAGTCTGAACATCGGGATAGGGCCTGTGTGTCTTACAGTATGATTGTATGTGTGTGTGGAGGTATGTTAGTGTATGTGTGTGCACAAGGAAGTATTTTAGTGTGTGGAAGTATGTTAGTGTGTTCACATGAAAGTATGCTACTGTGTATTTGTATGCGGAAGTATCTTAGAGTGTGTTTGTGTGTGGCAGAATGTTAGTGCATGTGTAAGTATGTTAGTGTTTGTGTATGGTTATTTTTTGTTTTTGTGCGCATGGAAGTATGGTAGTGTGTGGAATCATGTTAATATAGGTGTGTGTAGAAATATCTTTGTGTATGTGTGCACATGGAAGTATGTTAGCGTGTGGAAGAATCTTAGTGTATGCACATAGGAATAGGTTAGTGTGCGTGCATGGACGTATGTTAGTGTGTGCAGACATGGAAGCATGTAAGTTTTTGTGTGTGTTGAAATATGTTATTGTGTGCATGGACATTTGTTAGTGTGTGAAGACGTGGAAGTATGTCAGTGTGTGTGTGTGTATGGAAATTTGTTAGTGCGTGCAGATATTGGAGTATGTAAGTGTCTGTGGAAATATGTGTGTGTGTGTGCATGTGAAAGTATGTTAGTCTGTGTGCGTGTGGAATTATGTTAGCATGTTTGTGTGCGGACATATTTTAGTGTATGAGGTAGTATGTTAGTGTGTGTGTTTGTGGAAGTATGTTTGTGTGTAAGTAAAATAAGATAAGCAAGCATAAAAAAGGAATAATCACATATGCATATAAATAGATTCAAATAAATATTTCAATGTTTGAATATGTATATGCTAGTGTATAAATGCATGTAAGCAAGAATAAAAGAAAGAGAGAGATATAGAGATATGAAGTTTCCTAAAAATCACCAAAACTGTCTAAAAAGTATTTACAGTAAAAAAAAACTCCAAATGGATAAAAGCAACCTATAATATTGACTGAAACTGGAATAATTGCAGACATCTCTAAATGGCAAAACATAGATAATTTAAGACAGAAATTAATTTTCACATTTGTAGATTAGGGAGAATTAAGAAAATGATGAGTGGAAAAATGTAACTCTAATTTTACAGGTTTTAAATTAAATACTCCATGTCAATGTCATTTGACACCGAGTTAATCTGGATAAAAACACTAGATAAATAAAAAAAGACACCCTGGTGTTAAAACAGATAATACATCATGATAAATAACAAAACAGATTTTAAACAAGACAACATTAAGTAAATATTGGCATGTTCCTGCAGACATTCATCTGTTAAAGCCATTATGTGAACATTACTTGCCACTAATTGTTCTAATTAAACAAAAAGAAAAACACTAACAAAGAGTAACATCAATTAGTTATTTGTTTTTATTTTTTCACCCTTTTTTTTTAACTTGGTGCATTTTTAACATTTCTTTTTTTTCCATTTCAAAGTATATCTTTGTGAAATGCAGCTCTGGAATTTACAAAATATATAATACCTTTTGAAAACAAAGATTACAGATTGAAAGATAGATTTTACTGAATTCCATTTTATTGTAAGAATAAAAATGTTAAAAAAAAAATCATGGTTTTGGTGTTGTCAAAAATATTTTCAGTTTCGTACCAAAAAAAGCTGTTTTGCATTTTTTCGCTATTTCATCCTTGTGTTTCTGTCATTATTGTTTAATTGTTACTAATTATCCCCAGTTACTAAATGTTGTTCGTGCAAATGATTGACACAATTCCTTAGGCACGTTTTTCGTGTTAACCTCTTTGTATGCCTAAACTTTTTTTTTTCTTATGTCTTAAAAAAGGGCCTTCTGAGAGCTTAGGACATGTTAGTGGTAGGTGGAATTTCTGGCCAGGAAACTATTCTAACAGGCAGCATTAGCTGCCCGAGGCACAGTGCCTTCACACTCTTTTGCTCTACAGTTTTAGCGTATTCCTTGTCTCCGAAGAGCTTCTTCTAATGTCTACACACCAGCAAACAAAACAGATGGGGTGGTGGAAAATGAATAATTAGCCTCTGCATCAGTGAGTTCAAGCTAATACTCTGAACCAGGTATGACATCAAATCATTTCCAGTGGGATCACAAATGTCATGATGGAGATGAGAAATTTTCAGATGCCTCTTGTCAGAAGCAAACATGAGAATGGTTTTAACTCTTCCAGTATTCTGCAAGTCCCAAAGGTTGTGTTTGTTGGATACAGAATGGAAATCTCCTCGTTTTCTGTATTGCAATGGCTGCTATCTCCACAGTTCTCTCCCATGGGCCCAGCATTTCTACTTTAGGCCTAAAGACATTTTTTTTTTAACAAAGTCTTGGCATGCATAGTCTATTTGAGTCTATTATGTAGGAAAATATATCAGTTTTTTTTATTTTTAGAATAAAAATCAGTGTTTTTGTGTTTAGAAATGGAAATTTTGTTTTAGTGTAGCACATGCTTACCGCCACCAGCAGAATGTATCCCTAAGGACTGCTATTTCTGCTGAAGACCTTAAAATAAGAAAAAAGACAAGAAAGCACAAAAAAATAACTCTATGTTTCTATTAGTCGATAAAATTCATCTGTCAGAGGCTTGTCTGTAGAGGTAGGTGTCTCTAGAAACCCCTCTGGTCAAAACATTTATATACAAAAACTTCATATTTTAAGCTTTTCGAGTCTGCCTGCTGTAAAAGGCAGACTCCAGCTGCATTCTAAGCGTAGAATCCTTGAAGATTCTTTTTTTATGATCATAAGAGTGTTGTGTCTGTTTAAGGTAAAAACATGTGAAAAATAACTTATATAAGGCATAAAATAATTTGGACAAAAACTTCAATTTAAGGTTTATTTTGGGCTCTGGGTGACCAGCAATGCCTTCTTGAGGCAGTAGATTCAGCCTGTGACAGCTTTTCACAGGGGCAAGCCAGTATTAATGAGGGTAAAGCCAAGCCAAGTCCATTGACAGATAGAGCCGCCCCATGAGAGACTGGCAGAATACTGCAAGGGGACTTAAAGCTTCTAGTTCTGCAACAATGGGCCTGGTTTCCCGTATTGGACACGATAGGCGCAACAATTATTACTTTACACTTTCCATGGCACATATAGTACAAATTGGTATGGTTTGCTTTTGGTGAAGTGGAAGGTGCAGGCAGAAGCTTAGCCAACACAACTGTGTATAAGTGATCAAATTACTTGGATTTTACTACTTGGTTAAATCCTGGAATCATATGCATTTACATGCATATTCTAGTTATCCGTTCCCTTAAAATTTGCATATTATCCCCATTGCAAACACATTGTGGGATACTGCAAAATACCTCCATTTCCATTTGTCCGTTTCCTCACTCTCTAGCTATTTGATGTACAGGAGATGTGTTTGACCAGAAACATCTCCTGACATGTCATATACCCCCGCCGGGTGCATTATTTACAGAAAAAAACATCGGGTCACATAGGAGGTGAATAGCTGCAGCTCTTGAGCTACAGCTTCTATTAAAGGAAAGGTTCTTTCTTTTTTTTTTTTTTAAATGCTTACTATATTACTAACCAAGTAAGTAAGTGCTTGCAAAATATACTGAAACTGCAGTGTCCCTTTAAAACAGAAGTACAACAACTACATTTTAAGGGTAAGGGAGGTTCCAAGTATGTACAGTACAGTACTAACGAAGAAATAAAGATCCTCTAATGAAAATTACCCAGTGATCCCTCAAACCATACTATACTAGCAGACAACTAACCAGTGTGGAGAACACATTCTCTGCATCCAACAATTTTACAGAAAAAAAACCCAAAAAGATCTCAGAGACAACATGGCTTTGTAAATAAGCAATTTAAAAAATATTAATATTTATTTTGTATTCTTTGGTCCACATAATATAAATCCTAATGTTTACACCATACAACTATTTCACAAAAAATAGACAAGTATGAGACAGAATCTTAGGTCCAATGAATTATGGGTCCTCATTTCCAAAAACCCAAAATGTCTTCCGCTTATCTGATTTCTTTGAAATTTGACAGCAATCAGTAATGGTAGTGCCTTTTTTTTTTTAGATATAGGTCTGTAAGTGGTCCCGCATTGATTTAAGATCCATAAATGTAATTTTGTGTCCATTTGTTAGATATTAATAATGTTTGGGAAAAGGTATAATGTGCCCCACTTGGTAAAAACCAGCAGCTCTGTTTACATTTTAAATCCTAATCTTTCTTCAAATGTCAAACGATTTTCTTGTGTTCTTATACTGGATCAGATGTAATTCCTGAACATCTGCTTCCTATAACTGAGTTCACTAACATCTATAATGAAAGACATTATCAATAAGCATCAATAAAGAGAAACGTGTTAATTCATTAACCCATCCACCCATTTGTCAAATAGTGAAATTATTGTCATTAACACTTTTGGTCTTATTATATTGGTTATTCATAACGATTTCTGCATTTGGGTAATGCTAATAATGCCGAATTGGGTCATAGTAGGGAAGTTGTTCTTTGAGAAAGAGTTGGGGGTAACTATACTCAAACTAATTACTAGTAAGTGTTAAAGAAGGTGTTGGTGGAAAAGTGTAGAATAATATTACACATCTATAAAAAGCCTGATTTAGAAGATGCAGGTCAGTTTTTGATCAAAAAGATGTCAATGAACCAGAAAGTGTGTCTTTGTTCAATGTTTCTAAGTACACCAATCAGCCATAACATTATGACCACTGACAGGTGAAGTGAATAACACTGATCATCTTGTTATTATGGCACCTGTCAGTGTGTGGGATATATTAGGCAGCAAGTGAACATTTCATCCTCAAAATCGATGTGTTAGAAGCGTTAGGAACTGAGCGACATTGACAAGGGCCAATTTGTGATGGCTACACGACTGGGTGGAAGCATCTCCAAAACTGCAGCTCTTGCTCGGTCTGCAGTGGTCAGTACTATGAAAAGTGGTCCAAGGAAGAAAAAGTGGTGAACCGGCAACAGGGTCATGGGCGGCCAAGGCTCATTGATACACTTGAGGGGTAAAGGCTGTCCTGTGTGGTCAAATCCAACAGACGAGCTGCTGTAGCTCAAGTTGCTGAAAAAGTTAATGCCGGTTCTGATAGAAAGGTGTCAGAGCACACAGTGCATCACCGTTTGTAAATTGTAAGCAGTTATATCAGGAAATTATTCAGCATGCTAAGTAATGTGTTTCTTTCTCACCTTTCTATTGCTCAAAGAGTTAAGGCACACATTAGCCTAGCACTTTAAGGTTAATCAAATATATTGGCTAGCCCACAATATAAAATCATAAAGATAATTCAAGAACATAAGTGAATATAGTTTATGATTTCCCTGGGCCGATAAAGATTAAAGTTTATTTTCCCTTAAATCTCAATTTTATCGTGTACCTCCGTGTACGCGTCAGGATATTTTTTGGTCGCACTTTAAAATGAGGCAGAAAATCAGAACGGTATTGTTTAAATGAACATTATAATATAGAGGTGTAAAGATTGGAGACTAAGAAGGAACATTAAAATAAATGAAAAAAGTCTCTGCCAGCTTCATAAAACTGCATTTGGCTACTGTCTTTATGGAAGGAATACTGTTCTCACTTGGCAGACACATACTTACACATAAACACTTACACCAGCGTGAATATGTGTATATTCATTTGCTATGCATGTCTCCCACTAATGAAACGTGCTCCGTGGTACACTTTATTACATTTAGAATTAATCAGGATGTAGTTATCTATGAAGAAACGTCTCAGGGTTTACATGCTGTTGCCCTTTTAAGCCAGTCCTCTTTTATTTTCTCCCTTGGCCTTTTTTTTTTTGTTGCTACATTAGAGGTTAATATGCTCAAAAACCGCAAATTCTGCACATCAACTTTAATTGACTCAAATGATTTAAACAGCTTTCTCCCAAATGATTTTTTTCCAGAAGCAAGGTATGGTGTCTTCACAGTTTATTGAATAGTGATACTAATGCATTTTTATTAGTTTGGTGTTGTGGAAGGTAATTACTTGTCAAAAGTGATATTGAAAGCCGGATGAATGAAAACAGGCAGGGAGATGTGGTTGGGTTAACAAAGAGCGTGACATTAGAGCAAGGGTAGCTTTATTTCCATAGCAGTTAGTTAGGAAGACTGACAGTAACTCCTGTTCCTTAACTATCCACATACTCTTGCTATTGTGGTTCTGAGATGCTGTGGATTTACAGCTGGGAATGAAAAGCAATTAATATCCTTACAATTTTTAATTTTTAATAAAATTTGCCAATTTCAAAACAAGGAGGTGATCCCAATGAAAAAAAACAAAAATGAAATGGAACGCTCCAAATCTTTGTTTGACTTTTATTTTTGTTTTCTCACTCCCTGTCACACTCTCTCACTGTCTGTCATTGTCTCCCTGCCTTCTCCTTTTTCTTCTTGTTCCCTGCTTCTTCTCGTGTTCTCAGCTTCTTCATTCTTTCTTCTCTGGCGGTCCACTTCTCCTGGAGGTTCACTGCATTACCCTGGCCTCCTGGAGCACCTCTGCATCAGTGCAGAGTCTCAGCGCACACCATGTGACAATCTCTTCAGGAGGCCAGAATAACACAGACAGATCCACGGAGAAAGAGAAGCACAGAAACGCTTCTCTTTCTCCACTGATCCGTCTGCATTATTCTGACCGCCAAAATGTAGTTTTATTTGCCCGCATTCTAGCACACTGCAGTCATAAAAGATATGGGTTATAATGGGATGTATCACAACTTGTTAACTGAAATGGAGACAAATGAATGTGATTTGATTTGTGACTATTGTAAGTGACAAGACTTGCAAATTTGTACTTATTTACTCAGGAGGAGGCAAGTTGAACAAAACAGATATATTGAGGAATCAAGTGCTTCCACTTGATTGACATTTTTTTCTACATTTCTGAGAAGCTTGCCGTCTAAGTTGAGTCACATCAGCCTTTGCACACATTTATAAAATGCTTAAAATGAACCAAAAGCAGAAACACTTGGTTCAATTGTTCAGTTGATTTCCATGGTTCCCTTATGTTTATGTCACCTAGCTGAATTTAACCAAAAAAGTTTGGTTACTAAAAGTTGCCACACAGCTCAGTTTCTTAAAATGATATCATAATGTTAAAGAGTCTATAGATGTTGGTATTATATATTTAGGCCCACTCAATACAGTCTCTGCTGTTAGTCTGGGATGAGTTCCAAGTTTAATTACTACAGTAACATTCTGGGAATTGGGCCAATTGCCGTATCAGTAAATTTTAATAATAATGCTATTGTGTTACAGAGTACAAAGTGGCATAATGGAAAAGTGTCACACATGACTTAAAGCTTTAATATTTACATTTATGAGTTTTAATTTGTTCACATATTACTGTATGGGGGGGGTTACAATCACACATTATTACTAGTATTGACTGTTAATCAGGGTATGTGCCCTAAGTGCTATGTCAAGAGCTTTCCACTTAAAACCAGTGTGATCAGATGTATGGAACAATAGAGGGAATCGGCACAGGGCAGCAGCCGATAAAGGTTAAGCCCAGCTGCCTGTGCTGCTTCCCTGTATTCAGAGAGGATCCACTGATTAATCATGCATTCAAAACCTGCTATCACATTGGTCACAGCTGATGTGTGCTTATTGGTTGTGTGTTCTATTGGTTAATATAAACCAAACCCCTTGTCTGTTTGGTTTTTGGTCAGTTGATGCGGAAACCAACTTTGATTGTTTATCTTGTTTGTTTTGTAAATTACATTGTTATGTACTGTATAAATACCTCATTTTCTAAAAAAAAAACTGTTATCCTATTGGATCAAGTGTCTCTTAGTTTTTAAGAGGATTTTCACTCATTACAAAGAGCTAGCAGCACCGCGCTGCTTCAGGACTGGTAGAGCAGCAGGGTTCCAGCCTACTATGGAAGGAGGCTGCAACAATGATGGTTCATGGACTGATGGCCCTTCATAAAATACTAAAGTTTCTTACCATCACCTCAATGTGCACAGCACAAAGGGACTTACGGTGCTCCGCAGGTCCATAGGTTTGAAATATCATATTTAGGAGAGGACAGTCTGATGCTGCTGCTCACCTAAGGATTTGTAGGGAAAATGTCTGCTACGAAATCAGCAAGTGGTATATAAAAGCCTTTATTTACTGTACACAGTCCCTTACATTTCTATGTTAACTCTTTGTGTTTTGTCAGTTCTTATCTGTACAGCCCACCTAATAACAATGTTATCACCCTGTTTTTACTTTATTTTCTTAACAGGGATCTGGTTAATGTTATCATCAATATGTTTTGAGAGCAAAACGACCAAATTATGTCTTGTGTCAGGATTGCAATGCTTTCTTGAGGCAGATGCGAGACATGCTCTTATAAAACCAGCTTGCTGACATTTATAGTCAATAAAACGTTTTTTAAAGAGAATGAAATTTAAATTTCACTTTACTAAATGACTTTCAAAGTAGGCATACAATACAGTAATATTTCTTTGTGGGATAGAATTTCTTTAGCTTGTGGCTCTTATCAAGTATCCTTTAAATTGTAAAAAGTCTTTAAATATATAAAAAGCATTAAATAATTTCAATTGAGTTATTAGTTACAATATGATATATATATATATATATATATATATATATATATATATATATATGTGTGGGGCTTTGATTCCAATTTAGTGCTTATATAATTTCCATGATGAAGATTCGTCATACAACATGGCTGTTGTCAATAGAACAAATTGGATGTTTGGTCCAGTTCCCTGTATCTTCAAAGACATTTGCTAGGAATGCTTTTCGGATTCCTGGCTTCCATGTTTTAAAACACCTCTGGGATTGATTTCACCTTGGAATACTTCTCTGTGGCAACAAGGTTTCTATCGGCAAACAAAAGAGCAAATGGAGCTCAGCTACAGCTCAATGCTGCAAGACAACAGTGTTATTACCGCACTGCCCAAAGTGGCTTTTCTTAATGTATAATCATGTAGCAGATCATGTATTCATTTGTATTATTAAATAAAGACTAACATAGTTGTACACCCAGTAGAGCATACGGAATGCACAAAGGATCATGGGTTCCCATAATCCCCTGCTCCCTCTTGGAAAGCTGGTGACTCACTCCCTAAGCAATCAGTGTGTGTGTGCCATTACAAATGGGATGGTTAATAGGCCTGCATCCATTATCATTAGTGCATCTCAGCACGCAGGTACATGATGGGTCCTGCCAGCACGTTTGCTCCAGCTCAGTGAGCCAAGGGCCATGCTCCATTGCAAATGAGGATGAAGAACACCTGCTCCAGGGTTTTTCAGCAGACCGGCGTCATCCTTCACATCTCATGCAACACTTGTTCTGTCAGAATGCAATGCTGGCACAGGCCAAAACAGTGGTTTGCCAGCCGTCCAACTAAACATTATCGACTTCCCTGTGGTCCTCTGCCGAAGTTCAGCATTGAATATTTCCAAACAGACCTTTTTAAAAATTTAACGTTTTCATATTAGGAATTCAGTCATTATGTTAAATGTTAAAAATAAACACATGCAAATAATGTTATCAAAAGAAAATCAACTATGTGTTGTTTAGCAAAGAAAAAAAATTAAATGTTTACAAGAAAAAAAGAGCATTTTAGGAACAATTAAGCCTGCTGTTTTGTTACTCATGTGACAATAGGATATTTGCAGTTGTTATCTGAATGGAGCGATTAGAATTAATATTTTCACTTTAAGAGTTCTGGTGGCAAAACGGTATTATGTCACCTGGAAACTGAAACATAAACATCAATCCCCGTGGTACAACGCAAGAAAAATGTAGATGCCCGGTATGCATTCCCCTTTTGTACATTCTTTCACAAATTATTTGGCTTGGTACAGTTAAGTTGGCAGACTCATGGATGACACTGTTCTATACTCATAGTACAAACATCTCTGGCCAAAAAGTGGAGTCCCCCCTAGTATTTCCACCAACACCACAACGTACCTTTGAATGAAGAAAAAAACAATAACCATATGCAAATTAGCATTACAGTTATTCCATTGTGCTAGCTTAAATACGGAGCCCCAATACCCAGCTGCCTCTCGTTTTAAAGGAGCAGTCTAATGTTCCATGCAGTCACATCAACAAAAAATGCATATTAAAGTACTTTGTAAGAAGAAATTTAGTACCCTGATGTTATGATCCTTCCCTTTTTTAACCCCTTAATGACCCCTCAAAATGCATTGTTTTCAATGGGTTTAGGGACCGCCCATTGTCCTTAAGGGGTTAAAGATGAAAAGTTGGCATTGTTAAAGCCTATAGGTGAGATGGAATCAAGAACAAAGCCTAGCGATACATCCTCTTTCAAATTATAGAAACACAAGGCATTGTACCACGATTACCCGTGCTTATAAATAGTTTACCTAACAAAATTAGGTCATACAGAAAAAAGGTTTGTAAATTAATAATATATACCCAGCTTTTATGGTTTAATGAGAATATGTACAGATTTTGCTCTTGAAAACTAGAGCATTATTGTTTATAATCTAGTGAATACTGAAAATAAATCTCCAATTTACTTTTCTTTTGACAAATGTTTTCAACGCATTCTAAAATAAGCTATAAAGTCGGCTCATCAAAAACATGAGCGGATTTATAATTTTTTTAACTATTAAAAGCCCTTTGATGCACCCCTAGCCCCTTTAAATTCAAAGATGTTTTAGCACAAAATCAACGGCACAGGTGGACAGAGCTCCACATGGGTTTTTCAAAAATAGCCTCTGTTTCCAATGCTCCTTAATGAGCCATAGAGAGGCACATGTGTAAAATTATACAGGAAGCTTTCTTTAACAACTGATTCACCCTGACAGTTTTACTGGAATATATGAAAATTAGTATTAAAGATGAGATATGTAGGCTTCTTTCCAAAAATTCCAATCTGGTTTCAATAAAATAGAAATACTGATTGGAACTGAAGTTACCTTCCGGTTTTGCCTTTGGCTATTATGTGTTCATTTGTGAAATGACTGAATTGCACAACTACTTTAATATTCACCTTTTTAGTTTATCTCCCATCCTGGACACATTGGAATGATTAAAAAAGCACTGCCTGCCCATGCCGAATTTTCTTTAATTTGAAACAGCCTCTGTGCTGAAGAAATATGATTGTACCCAAAAAGTCCATCCTTTCTTTTCATTCAATTGCTCCGGTACACACCTAGAGCAGAATATTAATATGAAAAAGGTTGCATTATGTCTGTAGAGCAGATGCTGAAGCAGAATGATGAAAGATCATACAGAAATATGCATTTAGAACTAAAGTTCTTCCACGTGATGACATGAACCTCGCTGTGTTCAGGTCACCAGAGGGGTTCCTTGTCCACATTGCCGGAACCCCTTCCTGTTGTCTCAGATGTACCTACTTAGTAATGAATTTAAAGAAGTTGACTTCACTCAGAACTTGGTAATTATAACTCTTCCTGATAATGTAACAGAGTTGGTGTTGTTGGAAGTGGCGGGGCGTCATTTTGTTTCATTCCAGTATTCTTCCGTTCATAGACATCGCCATTTAAGTTAACTCCTTGTTATGCCTTTCTATTAATATTGTATGGATGTGCCTCGTGAGAAAAACCCTTAGGGGTTAATCACATTCTGGTGTATTGTGATGCAGATAAAGTCTGAAGTTAGTCAATAGATTTACATGGGCAACTGAATACGTTCTGTTTTCCTTTATTTGGAAAATATATCATCAATGCTTAGCGTAGACAATACCCTTATTTCTATTCAGCTCTATTTTACCAAGATCAAGCACATTTTTAAAACTCTTTAAAGGGAAAATACTTTTTTTTTATTTTTTTTTTAACAAAGTCATTTTTACAAACATCTATGCTAAACAATTTCTGCTTTACACATAATGAATATAATAAAAATGATTCTAGTATCCTAAGAGTTAAGAGCTTATTTCCCCCAAGAAGTTCTTTTGCAAAATGTATATATATATGCACTTCTAGATGGGTAAGACAAATGACTATGAGAGAATCAAAAAAGTACAAGGTTATGTCAGGTTTATTATGCTCACAATATTTCATATTAAGTACTCCCGCATTGCAATCCTATGGTACAAACGGAATTGGAATAAGAAAATTCTTTATTCCTTAAAACCCATTTCTTCCTGAATTCCTTTACATGATTTTTCTTCCTCAGTGGTCTTTACAATGCAGAATGACTGCCCTATGAATGCTGTATTGTAGCTTTAATGACAACTCAAGGTCATCTTGAGTCTTACATAGGCCTTTTGAACCTATCTACCCTACAAAGCAGCAGGGGCTAAGGAAAGAATCCATTGACGAGGACTTCTATTTTATTGCAGCACGTCGATGACCCATGAGTGGTGGAAAAGGGCTGAAAATTCAATGCCGTCACAAAGCAGCTGCAACAAGATTGTGGCCTTTTGTGGTTAAAACAGCTGCTTATGTGTTGAGAACAAAGAACCTTCTCTTAGATTCGTGCTTTTTTCAAGATCTAGGTGAAGGATGACACTACCTGATGAAGAGACTAATGTCTTATGAGCCAGAAAACAGTAACTAAGACAACTATATTTATCAATCTACAGGTATCATGCTGCAAAGCAACATGATCTGTCTGGGATCGATATATTTACACATTTTTTTCTTATATATTTACAAGCGGCAACTTACTGCACTGCAGGATAGAATAACAAGGCATTGATTTTTCCCTCATCATACTATAACAGTACATCCTCTTGTTGTTTGTGATTATACTACAAATTGTCACTTGAATTGGTATTCGTGATGGACGCGCATATTTACAAAACAAGTTTTTTTCACATAATATTTCCTTGACAGTCATGAGATACATTGGTTTTCTTTTGTTTGATTATAGGATGATGCTTTTAAGAAAATCGAATAAAAACCATGTTGGCATTTTGTCACATTAATAATTTTTGTACACCATCGTCATACGCTGTAGGGATGACTAGTTAAAAATCACTTAGTCTCACCAACTTACCTATGCATTATGAAGGGTCTATCTTGAAGAGTTTCTCCTGTAAGAAAAACTGAGGAAGCCCTGCATCATTCCGTTATATTATAATATTGAACAAGGCAGTCAGGAAATGGTTTTTAATATAAACAATATATTTTCTGAAATGCTTAATTCATGTGCCATCCTTTTGCTGTTTGACTATTCTGCATCAATTCATGGGATATGTGCTTCATGATGATGTCTTAATTTAGGAACAAGGCAAACAAGTTCAAATGTATTTTCTTCTAAATATACTTGGAAGTTCTGCTTGCAGTAGAGCACCTTATTGCTCTATAATAAAAAAAATAAAAAAAAAATAATTTATTTTCTTTTTGGGTATGTGGGATTTTAGGTACCTAAATCCTATGATACCCCATTTTTACTTGACAATCTCTTTTATATCTATAATCAGGGGCATTTCACTAAGTGGCACCAGTGACAGATACCAGTGTTCTTGTATGGATATCTTGTCGACCACTGTCTATAAATCAGGTCACGGTGTAATCTTGGACACCAGCTTTGTTTTTGTCAGCAGGTATCCAATTGCTGTATTTTCTTATATTATTTAACTCTAAATATTTTACTTAAGGATCAATTACTTCATTGCCATATTTTTAAGTTCTTAAAGTTTTTTGTTTGTATTTTTAATGTAATGTCAGATAGGAGGGCACTTACATGTCACAGTTTAATGAATCCGCAAGTTTATTACTTTTTTTCAACATAAACTCAAGTCTCCTGCAGTCGGGTGTATGGGAATTAAGAATGCTTTCTGCATGTGTAAATATAGAGCCATCATATTCCATAGCGCTGTACAGTGGGCATAGTGATCATTGTTCAAATCATTAAGATTTCAGCTGCAGATTAGTAAATTAGCCAAGCTCCAAGCACTTGCAGTTTAGAGAATAGACCTCTATGACCTTAAATAAACATAGCACAATGGGTATATGTGAAACAGAATACAAATATTTTTTAGCCCAAAAGACACATTCATTATCAGGTAATACAATGCATACATCATCTCCGCATAAATCTCTTTCTTGATGTCTTTGGTTCATCCACTGTAAACACTGCTAACTACTAAGTCGTAAAACATATCAGCTGGGTTCATTACTTTTAACCATCTTTCCAAATGTGCAGTAAAATAAAGGCAGATGTCATTTTAAAATCTTATTATTGCCAAGGGCCAACTCCTTCAGCAACACCTGCTTAGCGACAATCTGCCTGTGTATAGACCCTTTTTATATAGATGACAGTTTAAGGTGCCCGTTCCTTTGTTACAAAGATCTCTTCTGTCTATCTAAGGTGGCAGGCGAGCTCTCCCTTTCACCCACTGATATCAAGCAGGGGGTCGCAGGTTCACCTGTGATATTTGCTTGACAGCTTCGCCACACACATCAGACTCTGCCAAATGCTCCACCATTAATTTATGATTTAAAGTAATTAACTTTTGCTGATTAAAGTAATTATTTCAAGTGCATTGCACTCAAGCCCAAATGATGCACACAGCCCCCTCTCCAGTTTGAGCTAGCAGCATGCCAAGTGCTTAAAAGCTGCACCAGGGAGCTCGCAGTGGCTTCTGCCAGTCTAACAGATCTGCCATGTTTATGGCTGACGAGTACTAACTGCTCATTTTAATGCGGAATGCTGGCAGAACATTGACACAGTGTGAAACCTTATCCAGTAAACAAGACAAGCTTCAAATTGCTGATATCGATGACAGTGAGAACTATTTAAATGAATCTCCCTAGTCTTTCATAGGTATCGTGTTTTGCTTGTAATATATGCTGTACCTTTTTGACCAGCTTTATCTAAACCCTGCCTCTTAAGAGAATCCTACTCTCTTTGGTGCGTTCAAACCAAACAAAGACGGTCCGCGTCACTTCAAGATTATGCCACGTGAATTGATTGCTTGCGTTCCTGAAGAAGCTACACTTGGGTCCAATGTAGACATCTCATTACAAAAGAGCCACACCTGCTAAATCTCACGTTCCATACCTTTATGTGTATTGCATGCATTGTGAAGGAGTGGCTGATATGCTATTTCAATGTCTTTCATTGCCAGAAACATAGAAGTTAATATGGCAATGGCTGGGTTGCAATAACTCCGATTATTGTCCTTTCTTTTATTGCACTGTGATTTTTAAAAATAAAAACAATTTATTTTATTTGTATCAATTATGTACAATTGTAACTGTAGTTTGTATCAGACCTTTACTATTCTAATTGTAGATTTTATTAGTTATTAGCCAGGAGAGAATTCCATTTGGGTATTAGGAGGTACAAATGCTGGGTGACATAAGATACTCTTTTTTCACATCACTCAGTTTATGATTTTTATATCTCAAACACAAGATAACCCAGCTAGAAAAAAAAACAAATTCAAATATATAAAAGAAGGCAAAAGTATATTAAGTCTTAATACAAATTATATAGTTTATGAGTTTCATATATCTCAAACACAAGATACGCCCGCTAGAAAAAAATAAATTTAAATATATAAAAGAAGGCAAAATATATTAAGTCTTATATAAATGATATTACAATCTTAGGGTTCCTCCTAAGTGTCCCTCTTTGGGAGGAAAGCCTTTTTGGGTCCTAAACTCCTTAGCTTTTCTAACAGTAGGCTCTGTGGTTTTGAGTTTGTTATAGTGATTTAAGGCCCTATAACTCACAAAAATATGCAGAAGCATAAAGTCACATATAGTTGTTTAGTAAAGCCCAGCTATGACCATTTTGCTAACTAACTTTGAAATGAGAATGCAGAATGAATAATATAAAGAACAGATTGAGTAACATATTTTAATCTGGTGTTTTGTTTTTTTTTGAATGAATTTGCAATAAAGTAAAACAAATCAAAATAAAGGTGACCTTTTTAATCCCTTTTTCATAACACCTATCACTAGTCTTTTGGGTGTTAATGTTAACTACCTAGTCAATTATGATCTTGTAAAAGAAAACAGCTTTTTTTTTGCTGTTAAAATCCCACACAACAGCTAGTAAAAATATGCTAATTTAATCGTCCTGTTAATCAGAGGAAAATCAAGATAGTAAAGCGGGTGAACTCATTAATATAGAACATGATCCATTGTAAGGAAATTGAACCCACAGGAGTTAAGATGACAACATCACAACTTCTTTACTATTTCCACTGGGCTATTCAGATTTTGCAAACAGGAGATTTATTAAAAATCCTCCCTAGACTGAGATTTAGTAAACACCGGCACAAGGCACGATCGCATGTCAATCCCATGTTGGCTGACATAAAACGTGCTTACTTTCACTGGCTGCCATATAGCTACATCACAGTTATGCTGAGAAAAGGCTCACAGACAGCAAGGTGGGTGCATTCAGACTTCTGCAATAAAGTAAAACAAATCAAAATAAAGGAGACATTTTTAATACATTTTGATCACGCCTATCACTACTCTTGTGGGCATCAATGTTAACTACTTAGTCAATTATTATATTGCCACAGCCACAGTGTATGCCCTCCAGTAAATAGGTCTTGACAACAGAGCCGCGCCGAGGTGGATGCACAGGGTGCATCGCACATGGGCGCTCTGAATAGCAGGGAAGCATTAAGCAGGGAGTGCAGAACGAGGGGTAAAGTCTGTGCTGGCTGAGTGCTCCCACAACAGGGCAAAGTCTCTGCACCCACAATCTCCCTCAATGGAATGAGGAAGAGGCTGCACACGTAGTATGTGCAATGGCTCCAGTACATTTGCGGAAGTACTTCAAGAAATCAGAACATTGCAGATGGATTCGTTGAGAAAGACAGGTGCACAACTGCTTCTGTTTGTCCACAAAGCAGTCTGCATTATTCTGGCTTTTCGCAATACTTCCACAAAAGGGTGGAGCTAAGGTGTGCACCAAGAGAACAACCTCTCCCATGTTCCTCCAGTCGGTAGAAAGGGTGTGCATGGAGGCCCCACCCTTTTGCTGAGGTGCTTCTGGAGACCTGGACAACAAAGGTGATACCGGAGAGAAGCAGACAAAGAAAACATGCAGAATAAAGAGGAGGCAAGAGAAGAAGCAGTGCTGAGGGAAAGGAGACAGTGACACAGAAGGTGTCACCAGAGAAGGTAGGGAGACATTGAGAGAACATGAAAGCATGTGAGAGAGAACATGAGTATGAGTGTGAGAGTTAGTGTGAGAGAGCAAGAGTAAGAGTGAGTGAGTAAAAACACAATGAAATGCAAAGGAAAATGATGATGATGATGTACCGCCCTCTGCGTCTAGATAACTGTATAATGATATGAATTATTCTGTACCCCCATTAGTGTCACTATGTAATGATGGGAGTTATGCTGTATCATTGTCTGTGTCTCAATACGTAATGATGGTGCACAAACTGTCAGGCTCAGTATACACAGATGAGAGTTATGCGGTGCCACTGTCAGTGTCAGTATATAATTATGAGAGTTATGCTGTACCACGCCCAGTGTCTAGCTTACTGTTTCTGATGCTGTACAACCATCAGTATCTGGCTCAATATATAGTAATGTTGTTTAGGTTGTATAACAAATACCGAAAAGGGCTATGCTATAACACTTGCTGCAGTCTCTAGAGTGCCGATGGTTACTTAACTGCAAAACTCTTTCTTAGGCCCCAACCAACACAATATGTGAATAAATCACATTTATTTACTTTCCTGGATATAACCTCTGAAAAATGTTTGTGGGAGGGCCAGGACCCAGCAGCTCCCACTTGAACTTCTGTGGGGGACCATCCGGGTCCCACCAGAAGGCCAGGGCCCAGAGGTCCCCCTTGAACTTCTGTGGGGGACTGCCCAGATCCTGTCAGAAAGCCAGGGCCCAGCAGTTCCCCCTTGAACTTCTGCGAGGGACCATCCAGATCTCACCAGAAGGCCAGGGCCCAGAGGTCCCCCTTGAACTGTGTGGATTTTGTCAAATTACACTAAAGCCTGGTTGTGCATTCTTAACGGGACTCATCAGCGTGAGGTTGTGATACTGGCGTAATAGTTGAGGCTTGAGGGAGCCAAGAAATATCACTACATAAGTTAAGGTGATGAAAAACCCTTCCACTTAAATTTAAGGAGAAGTAGAAGTATTATTATACACCTACAGACACCAGACAAGCTGGAAGGCTTGTTTTTCCCTCAGAAATCTCATGGTGGTGCCACAACCACAAGGGATTTTGGGTAGGCACATGCAAATAAGTTTAACAATTATCACCTTTGCCTCTATATCCACTTTATGCATGAATCCCTTGAAAGTAATTGCCCGCTGTACAGGACAGCCTTTAGCCAAAACTCGGGTAAGAGGAGCAATAGCCAGATCACCACTCATTGACAGCTGTTTCATCCTGAATGGGACTCGTCAGCATGAGGTTGTGATATTGGCTTAATAGTTGAGGCTTGGGGGAGCCAAGAAATACAATTAACAACATCATACACCAAGACTTTGGCAAAGTGTTAGAGAAAAATCCACTCTCTAACATCATTGTGTCATGTGCCCATGCTGGGTGCCTCTTTTAGAGGAGTGCCTAGTTGCATGTTGTGGTCGTGGCCTGTTTTATGCAAAATTATGCTAATATTTAATACACAATTTAGACAAAACACATCTAACAATACAACAATAAATTTGATTCATGAATACAGTTAGTTTATTTTAAACCAAATATTTCCAATCACATTACACAGTATGTTAATTTACTACACGGAAATCTGCTTCTCCGGGTTCTTGGTTATTTTCTTCTTTTTGTGGACAAGAATGTCCTACCCACTCCCCGCCTACTAAAGGGTATCTGGGGCTAGCCCCCTCTAGGCTTGTTTTTCCCGCAGAAATTTCATGGTGCTGCCGTAACCTTATTTGCATGTGCCTACCCAGAATCCCTTGTGGTTACGGCAGCACCATGAGATTTCTGCGGGAAAAACAAGCCTCAAGTATTAAGCCAGTATCACAACATCATGCTGATGAGTCTCATTAAGGCTGAAACAGCTGTCCATGAGTGGTGATCTGGCTATTGCATCTCTTACCCGAGTTTTGTCTAAAGGCTGTCCTGTACAGCGGGCGATTTCTTTCAAGGGATCCATGTATAAAGTGGATATAGAGGCAAAAGTTGATAAATGTTGACCTTATTTGCATGCACCTATCCAAAGTCCCTTGTGGTTGCGGCAGCACCGTGAGATTTCTGAGGGAAAAATGAAGCCATCTGACTTGTCTGGCGTCTGTAGTAATACTTCTACTATGTCTTAAATTTAAGTGGAAGGGTTTCCATCACCTTTACTCACCATAACTTATGTAATGGTATGTTAAACAAGAACATATTTTCTTTAACGGCTTGTAAATTTAGTTTTATGATGTAGTAATTTAAATTATATACAGATTGATATAGATCATACAATTTTGTATGCAGATTATATTTCAATGTTCTGGATAAACAGATTTTCTCTATATCTGATCAACTTTTAAAATCGTTAAAAACTAGTTTGAAAACAATGGTGAGACAGACAGCTGACAAACAAGTTTCAGCAGCTGCTAAGTTACTATTAACAGCTTCATTCAAAGAATGCTTAGGATCTATATCAACTGAAAATTGTACAGTAAGTAAATTTAACTAAAACCAGATGAAAATTTGAAACACATCTTAGTATTTCTGAATAGAAAATGTACAATAAAATGTGTATGATGAACAAAATTAAACAAGTCATGGATAACTCAACAATCATATTTTCTTTTGATCAGTGCCATTTAATTTATCAATTCATTGTTTGGGATTGTTATGGATTTTTTTATTATTTAATAAAAAAACGTTATTATAATTAAAACAGTGGTTAATCTAAGAATTCATTATGTCATCTTCATATCCATTAGTGCCTTTATATTTCTTAAACAGTCCGATTAAGTTAAATTAAGAAAATGATTTCTTTGTAAGAAGGTTTCGAAATTTCCTTGCCTAACATAACGAATTAGCCCATTTTCACTGTGGCTGTGGCCTCCAGTCTACAAAAGACATATTAAAAGCAATTTGTAGTCGACGTGCAGGTCTGTTTCCTCTAAAATATTATCAATGAGCTTGTCAACCCAAGATTTAACCTTCTTTGTTCATTTCATCTGCTCTCCTTTCAGATGTCTCTCCTCGTACCCATAACCCCAAAAGACTAGCAACAGGATGTCATACACCTGTTTTGCTTAAGGCTGGGACTTGGAGCCCTGCGCGATATTGTGTACGCATTGGCTGGCTTGCTGCTTTGCTCAACGTATATGTCAGAATGTCAGATGATAGTTGTTGTATCTGCAGCTGTTGCATAAGAACAGTGCCAGGGGCACAACTTTCCTGCAGTGAGGTTTAATTTGGTCTGTCCTCCCTTAAGAGCTTCCTCACATCACCTTGCTGATTCTGCTGTAGCCGGTTAAGACGTATGACCATGTTCATCTCAGACAACCTTCACAGGAGGAGGGGAGGGGATGCGAGGTAAATGGAGAAATGGTAGAATAATAGTCTGGATGATGCATGTAGATGAGATGAAATACAAACGAGAAGTAGTGGACTTATGTCCTTTTCTACACAATAAACACCAGTGGCAGAAAGTGTGGCAAACACAAGGGTATTTGTGTTTAAGTCGGTTTATATTATATTTACGTAATGTTTATGGACAGCTGCTTGAAAACTGAATAAGCTATAACCTGCCAAGATATTCATGAGTGATTTGACTAGGGTTCTTGACTAGTTACAGAATTAAGTTGACAATGAAAACAGCTGTAGAATAAGACTGCAACCGGATCGCCAAAGGCAAAAAATATTCCTGTCAAATTTCTTAAAGAAACAAAGTGGCACAACGGTGAAAACATGTTTGTACAGGACACATCGGGCTACAGCTATGAATAGACACTTGTCCTCCTTGCATATATTGTGAGCCTAACACATTTGGCTTTCTATAAAGATGTTTTGTGCTGAATAAAGCCTAGTGCAGGACACACACCATGACATGATGTTTGCAAGATAGCGGTTCATTTAATAATGTGTATACATTAATTATATGCCATGAATGGGTCTTTTCAACCCAATGTGAAAGTTATTGAAATGTGTTGACATGCATATAATTTATTTCTAATAGAACCAGAAACCAGCATTAACTGTATTCAAACAGTTGCGCTGTGAAATAATATTTTATTTGGTGAATAGTGGAATGTTCAGGATAGCTAACATCCAGTAGAACCATGGCCACCATTTATTTTCTATACCACCTCGGTATATAGGCCTTTACACATTGATAAGTCCACACATGTAGCGTATACCACCAATCCATGTAACATTCAGAATTTCTCCATTCATTACCATTCTCAAGTAAAGACTCATAAACACTATTGGTGGAGAATTGGCCATGTCTTTATCAACCCTGTAAACAATTAACAATAATAGAATTAGGCAAGGGGACATGTAGTATTAATCCCTTCTGCGGGATACTGTACTGGCTCCATAACCTTGAAACTGCACTGTACGTCAGGCAGGAGAAGGGGACATGTAAGAGGAGGAAAGAGCAGAAGAGGAAAACAAAGCTGAGGCTATCTGCTCTATCAGAAAGAAGGAGCATCAGGCATCGCCATGTTATATATATAAGGCCAGAGGCAAGAAGACAACCTTTACCTAGGTACTTCCCAAGCCTTTTTCATGAGACCTCATTTAGTATGGAAAAGGAAGCGTAGGTTTACGCAAGCTTACTGTAAGTAGTAATTAGCTCCTAGGCCAGCTAGGCAGAGAGCAGGTAAGATAGAAGCCCCCACCACACCTATAATTTATTAGCCTACCTCAAGTAGTGTCAGAAGTCCATGGAGCAAATCTAGAGGCTTACCAAATATGTTGACAATATCATTTTCCACGTTAATACAAATAAAATGTTATTGGTTGTAACGCCTCCATCTGTCCACATGGAATACATATTTACTTTAGCAGTCACCTTAAATGAAAGCATGTATGATAATGCATTCCTTCGGTTTAATCTCAATTTTGGACACCAGTATGATGGTGGCCTGTTTCTTTAAAATAAAAAAACTGTATTGTTTTTCATTTTCTTGATGAAATGTTATTAAGCTGTACATCAATTTTTATGCTAAATAACACAAATGGGTCTCATGTGACTTTACGTTAAGAATTTTGTTGGTCGTTTAGGTGTTATCCTGAAATGCGTAGTGTCTTATAGCTTTCTGGTATGCATAGAGTTAAATGGAATGTTTGCATATTGTCATATTTAGGTCTCCACTTAAAGCGTTGAATTTGTGGAATGGATGTCTGCTGGTGCATTGATTGGATAAACCCTAATTCTATGAACAGACAGAAGGATCTTCATTTTAATGATTGTGCAGATGGGACTCTGAGTTGCCGCAGCAGTAATTTCGGTGGTAATTAGGAAAACTGAGAAAATGCAGATGCACATAGGATTTTGATTGGAACTGGCATAGAAGAGAATGCCTTTCTATAAGACGAGATGGTTGAGAAAGGGCAAATTATTGCTGATAATTTATATGAATTATTTTATTAATATGCCATACATTGGCAAATATAATGTGTTCATGATTACATTATCAATGAAATATATATATATATAGGTTTAATTTTTGTTAACCCTGTCTCATGTATTATCCAGCATAGCAACATTTAGTTAAGGAGTTGATGGAGTAGCTGATACCAGTTTTAAAAAAAACGCTGCTGGAGGTAAGAAAGTACTCTGTACGCCCCCCCCTCCCTTTTTGAATTGGATAAAATACTTATATGGGTGATTTTACACTCTGATGATAAACTGTCATATTCAATTTTCAAGTAGTCTTTTTTTTTCCTTTATAGAACAGCCAAGTACGCTTCTTGCTGACCCTGCTTCATGGTAGGCACCCTCTCTGGAACTGTTTGATTTAGACAATTGCTTTAGCTGTTCATATGGGAGTCTCTGCCATTTGTTTGCATGAATTGGAGGAAACTAAATTACAAAATAGAAGAAGTTTTGAGGCTCTTTATTCTAGTTAAGTTGTGTGACATGTGCTTGCCTGGAAAATCTTAATATTTTAATCTGAATCTCTGGATTTTAACACTAATTTCCGTTTTTCAGATTCTTCTTGAAATAAATAAAGATATTGGAAAAAAAATGAGTGTTAGAGAAAATAACAAAGTTTGTGGCAGAAGAAGGAAAATAAAACAGCCGATTTTAACTGGTATCTGGAGGTCAGATATAGAATGTGAATTATAAGACACATCAGATGCTCATTGACTACTCACATTCTACTTTTTAGAATTGGTAGCTTTATTATGATTATTATGATTTATTGTTTTATATAGCGCCATCAAATTCCGTAGCGCTGCTTGTAGACTGTTCTTAATTATTTGTTGTTTATGCCTGTTCCCACTACTACTCCTACTACAGAAGCATCACTGTGATGCCTAAGCATGGCTGCACCAGGCATAAAAGTCGAGTAAATGTCGGATGCCACAGGCACAAATCCAAAAGCTTGTTGGTAAAATGACATAGAAAAACTTGCTGTCAGACAGTTCTGGGATCATGGCAGACAGCACAGGTTCCCAAAGTGTGGAGGCAAAGAAGTGTCAAAACCAACTATATAATACCAAGATTAAGCACCAAGAAGTCTAAGTGTAGGTAAGGGATGTCAAGCTAAACCTTATACTGAAATGTGGCACCAAACACACAAGTCTGGGTCTTGATAAACTTGGGTCACCGGAGGTGGTGTTATTTCTTGTGAGGACTCATTATGTCTAGATGCTAGATATATCCTGTGTAACGATGTGGTGAATCTTCATTTATTTGTCCATATTTGTCACTTGTTCATGCATAAGGCACTCCTTCATTGCTGTATTGAGTTATCCAATTAAATATGCATTTCATTTGAACAACCATAATTTGGTATTTACTTCTACTTGATAAATAGTGCAGAGAGATATAACATACATGATTTGTAGTAATGAATTCACTGGTGAATTGATCCAGTGCAAGCTCTCTCTTCAAGCTGCTTTGGCACAAGGAATGTAACACAGGAGTAAATGAAAAACGCTAATGGCACCTTTGTGGTCTTTAGTTGCCAATACTGTAATGGGATCATCAAGAGAAAGACTTTTGTCTATTAGTGTATAGGGAAACCAGAATACATATAATTACAAATTTCAGCACTTGTTTGATCACATTTATCATTTATGTGTTTAAATTACTTTGTTAAATGCTTAACTTAGCCAAAAACAGAACTTTAACAGAGGAACAGAATATACTTAATAGAAATATCTGTACTGTGTAATCTCTCATGTTGACCAAGGCAAAGATGTTGGATCAGGAGATAATTTACATCCAAACATGCTTCATGATACATATACCACTGTTTCTCTCCTCTATAGGGCCTACACTTGACTTGTAAAAAAGTGGATTAACCTAGCATTAGCCACAAAAAGGGGACCAAAATACTGGATATGTGATTTATCTGATTGCTTATTATTAGACTTTTTAAAAGACATAGAAAGGTCATTAAGGGTTTTGCATGAACCCTAGTACACAAAATCAGGGATAGGCACAGACATGGTTCATGGAGGACATTTTTTAAATCACTGGACACTATCATTTTTAACAATGCTAAAAAAAGTTCCATTAGGTTCAAATGTTTTAAAATGAATCATTCTATTCCCTTCAGACCTAAAAAAGAAACAATGGGTAGGTTGTAAAAATACACACATATACACTTGCCTGCCCATACACATACCTGCCCTTACACACACTAGCACATACTTGTCCTTACAGACACACTTACCCAGACATACACACTATGTCTTCTCTTTCCCTTTATTTGGTTCCTTTTCCACTAGGTTTTCCATTTCATTACATCTCATCCATTTCCCCCCATTTCTTTCATTTCTTCCTGGGTTCAATTCAATGTTTTTAAAATCCAGGCTAATAAACATTTAAGCAGAAGTAGAACAAAGATTGAAACCATACACTAGTAAGCTATCCAGCTCCTGGGGCGCACAGGTATGTAACATGCGCTAACTGCTCATCTATGTGAGGACGTATCAATTTAAAATCAAAGCAAGCAAGATCAACATCTGGGCAGCTGAAGGCAAAGTGAATTAAAACTTAGGTTCAATGAAGCTACACTAGATGTCAAAATGTGTCGAGATCCCCTTAATACAAATGCAAACCGCTAAAAGACAAATACTACTTTTACATAGAAATATATTTTCATCTTATGAGTAAGCGCTAGTCAGGCGCTAAGTGTGTTAAGCCTCTTAGTCTCCGTGTGTACTAGCACTGGCATATCAATAAAGATACCTACCCGCATCGGACCCTTGTGTGCGAGATCTTCTTTTGCATTTTAAATATATTTTCACCCTTTATCATTTTTCTGGGATGTTTGCCAGCAAGTTGCTACAATGTATCCCAAATAAAGCACAAGACTGCTTTCACCAATTATTGAAAATCACTTGTCAATGCTTCATGCTGGACTTCTGTTCCAAGAAATAGTAGTTATTTAGTTAGTTTAGGGTCCTTAATTTGTGCATACACAATAGGAGGACCATAGGCTGATGCAACATGGCGCCATTGCATTTTATGTGGTTGTGGAAATTTCTGGTTATTGGTTCCTGGCCTGCTGTCCACTCGAGGGCCTGGAATGGTTACCTGGACTTCCATCATGACAATTTTACCTACTTATGTTTTTACCTCTGCCCTACCTAGACCTTGTATGTCAATACATTATATTTGAATCCAGTCTGCTTTAGCCCCAGAAGCCCCCTAAGACCAGTCTGTTCCAACCAGTCCATCCCCTTCCAGTCTGGGAAGCTGCTCCTGATTGGTTGAAGTGTCCTTAGGAACAGTCCCTGAAGGTAAAAAGAGTGTTTGAGCATATACACACCTTGGGACTACACAAGAAAATTGTAAATCTAGTATATTTAAAAACACCTTATAGTGGAGGGAATGGGTATAATTTACGTATGTATGTATTGTTTATTCTAACTTCTCAAAAATATTGGACTGTAAAATTTATCACTGTTTTCATTGAAGTAATTTATTATTTTGAAATGTAAAGCAGAAAATATATATGACATGCCTCGAATACAACATTTATATAAATATAAATGCATATTTTTGTTTAATATGCACACACAAAGCTATCTTGCATTCCGCTTGATAAATTCTCACAAGCCTTGATATATCAATAAAACATCATAAAAGTCTGGATTTTGAATTTAAATTACAAATATGCATCACTGCACTAAAACATAATAAGAGTATAATCAATTAAGAATCTGTAAACCAAAACAATAACCTCCATCTTTATGCTTTCTAACTAATTTAAAAGCTATTATTGTATGCATACTCCTTGATATGCATGTTTGATTTTTTTCTACTGTTAATGACTGAAAATGAACATATTCCAAATCAGCCTTGTATAATGCAGTTCTACATTTTCTCATTCTACTAAATTACTTCTGACAGCATTATAATTCATACTAGACAAGTTAGCCTGAGCAGGTGGTCATAATTTTCAAGAAACAACGTGATTTCATATTATGCCTACAGGATTTTTGAAATAATGGTTAATTCAACCTCCACAATCACACAGGGATATATCCAAAAACCAAAAGTGTTCTTTAAAACTATAAGTTTGCAAACTTGTTAGAGCAGGTGGTATGCAACAACCAAAAAAACTATTTTCAGAATCAATGCAGGTCAGGTCAAATCAGGACACAGGTTTAAAGTATTTTTTGTGTCTTTATGATGTTTTTCGTATTAATATACTTGTGTGTGTACAGTATACATGTGTGTAGGTGTGAAGGTGTAGGCGAGAAACTTTTATGTGTATACCATGGGGCCAGCCATCTTTATTTTCTCCTCTTGGGATCTACAGGATTATTCTTTCCTATTAAGTGATCTTGAGACCATTGATCCGTTGCTATTTGTTGCTTAGGCAGCCTTTGTAAGAGTGTGGTAAAGAGAATGGAAATCAATTTAAAAACTTCTAAACTTTGTTTAGTATATTCTTTTCACACAGTGGTTTCTTTTTATATTATATTATAAAATCTGGTTTTGTTTACTGGGTTTTCCACATCCCTTGATTTTATAGGAATTGCATCGGAAAATATGTTTTAATGATCCCTTGTCTGGTTTTGTATATGATCATTTATTTCTCAGACACCCTCTCAATACTGCATGGTATGTTTCCCAATTATTCCCTGGATTTGCTTCTTGTGCCTTATTAATTTCAATTTTTTTTTATTTCTTCCGATATTAATTTTCTTTCCCCTGAAGCCTTAACAAAGATTCATTTAATCTCCAATTTATAAAAGGAGGCTTATAACACAAACCCTCCAAGTCTAGTAATATTGCTCTATGATCTGCCATATACATAGAACTAGGTTGGTATGAGCCACCCCATATATCAAATTTGAATCAACTGAAAAAATAGTCTATTCTTCACTATGTGCCATGGGAATTTCAATATAATATAAAAAATCCTTGATTCCTGGATGAGTTTCCTTGCAAATATATACCAGATTTAAATCTGCAAAAGCAATTGCACACATCCGTAATGGACATGTTTAAATGTCACCAATATTTTGGTTGGCTCCACTTCTAATGTATATAATAGTTCAAATTCAATTTGACTTTCTACACCTAAAGAGGCCCTACTAAGAGACGAAAAAGGTGTTATTTAAAATGTGTGTACATCACCGTATACTTTCTATTGTCTTTATACTGCTGGTGCCAACTTCAGCGGCAGAAGATGCATAGTCCTATTTTTTGATGTAGCCGGTTATTCTGTACTTGTATTTTTTAACAATTATTTTTAACTTTATTTTTGAAAGTAAAATTCTAGTCTTTTATTTTTGGCTGAAATTATAGATGCAACACCGGGCATTTGCCTGGAGTGCCAGATGGCCAGTCGTGGTCTGCCTGGGAACTCTTCAGGCTTCTCTTACTTTTATTACTTAGAGGGGGGAAAAAAATCATATCTTGTTAACTTTTATAATGCATTTTATGCTAATTTACTATGCACAAAAATGCGGGATACAAGAGTTGTTTTTCTTTCATAAACAAATCTAGGACCTTTTATACTTTACAATGCGTAATCGTATCTCCAAACATAAATATCTTATTTCAGCAGGTTGTTGAACTCCACGCCTCGAGGGATTCAAATAGTCTAAGATTTTGGATATAACATTTTTTTTTTTTCAAACAAAAATATACAAAGCTGCAGCTCTGTTTGCTGTACTTATGATAAAGTTTATCTTCTTTAAATACACAGACTCAGAGGAACCACAAAGAAAGTAACCTGAGTATTTTCTTTCTATAACAAAATCCTCTCCGTGTCCTTGCAATGTGTGGCCAAATGGCAAGCTGTTGCTGAATGGTAAAGTCTAAGATACCTTGGAAAAATAACCATACATATAAATTGTGGTCGCTACCACAAAACGCTGTGGACAAGTAAATGGGATCCCTTCTGCCAATGCAAGTTAATATATCCCAAGTACAATTGTGCAATTTTTGTTGAGCCTTTTGCATATGATATGAAATGTGTTTCTTTAAAAAGATGGAATGCAGCTTGATTCATAAAAATCTCATAATGGAATTAAATTTGATTGCGCACAGCTCTGACTTCATTAATAATTTCACTGATTGACAGTTTTTAAAATCCAAGAAGCAGATAATAATGAGCTCATGAGTACAATGAAACAGGAAAATCCATCATATTGAAATGTAAGATTGTTATGAATTTTGAAATAAGACTTAGCAACAGTCTTTTGTATATTTACAGTAATGATTATTATTCTCATTAGATTTCCTTTTAATCCAGTACTTCAACTTCATAAAAACAAGAGGTTTAAAACTCAACCACTAATCCAGTAAGATTACATTTAAGACTCTCTCAAAATATTAGAACAGTTCTGGCAGGGCTGGATGGTGGGGCACCCCTGACACTTTTACTATGCTCATGTAGCATGATGCTGGGCATATCCAGCTGGATCGGTAGTTTGTGTGAGTGAGTGAGTGCCAGTTGGCCACTCCAGGCATGAGTTATCTCTGTCAGGGCTGTCTAACTAATTGCTGAGAGGAGAAGTCTTCCTAGAGTTGTCAATGAAAAATCCAAGTCCTGGAACCCACTCCCTTTGAGTTGTCCATGTTTGTTGCATATTCTACCAGTGACATCATACAGATGAGAGAAGAACACTTTCCATAAACATTTAGACAACTGGCTTTAGTTAAGGAGGCCAACTGATGGTTCAAAGATGTTGAAGCTCTCATAACTGTACAGATTTGCATGTTTAAGGATGTATCGAGAGTTGATTACTTTACGTATGCTTAAGACTGATATGGCCAAAGAATATACTCAAGAGGGTATCATATACATGGACAGAGGGCAACATTGGTGGCTAACCCTGCCAAGCATACACGCCACGTTAGACACTAAGAAGTTCAGTGTCGAGGTGTGGAGAGTTTTATAAAGTTCATCAAGCCTCGATGAGATCCTTGCCATTGAAAACAAGTACATTTTGCTTGGGGCAAATTGTAGTGGCATAAATATGCTTGAATATGCCCATAGCCCAAATTCACTTAATGTTGTATACTCTAATTGCAACGGATTATTTAAAAAAAATAATTATTAAAATTAAAAAGAAATTGCAAAAAAAAATAAAAAAAAAATAAAAATATATATATATATATATATATATATAAAATGTAGATAGGGCAAAGGTGGCCACAAGTGGATCAGACAGCAAATTGTGTATTTTTGTGAATCAATTGATGGTTGAGTTGTTTTTGTGGATCAACGAGCGGTTCAGTTATTTTTATAGACCTGTTAGTAAGAATAAAGTAGACCCCTGTGTACACATGAGGACATCTTAAAAACGTACACTTTCCCATGGTGGTGATCTCCCGAATTGAATGTGGGAGCTAATTCACTTCATCATCAGATGCCTAAAGCCATTAATGCACTGTATTGAAATGCGATCATGTTGAAATAAGAATCTGAGCACAACATTAAAACATTAACCCTTTTCTCTCGGTTGTCAGCAATGTAACTGTATAATGCAACGGTATTGAATGGGGTACATTAAACAGATGGCAATAGCAAAAACCTGTGATAAAAAAGGAAATAAGGGATTCTAAGCGGCTCAGAGTTGCTTTTTCAGATATATATTTTATGGATAGCTAGAAAAATCCACAATTTCTCTCAAGTCTCTTATTTCAGGAGTTTATGCATTGAAGAATACTCAGAGTGAAATATAGTCCATTGCATTCAGGAAATGGAGAGATTTACTTATTTCCAACAATGTTAAACTATTACAGGGTTGTAATTGGGAATATTAGCTTACCCAACTAGGCAGTCCTCAGGCATTTCCTTTAGGTTTTTCATTGAAAAAAAGGAAAGAATGTTGCATTTAATAGCGACTATAGTAGACTCTATGAAATGAGGACATTTGTAATACTTAGTGCCTTCTTTTTTTCACTTTACAATGGAAACTTGCATCGTAAAGTCAAAATTACCCAGTGAAGTCAACTGTTCATGCAATATTGTTTATTTTAAATTATTGATATTAAATTTGGATTTAAAGGAAAAGTTGAAAGGAAAAAAAAATCATAAAAAATAAGGAATTATTACATTTTAGCATTTTGCATTTACTGTTTAGTCATACTCGGGTAAGGAGACATAAGTAAAGAAAAAAACATGTTTATAGCCAATTAATCATATTTATAGAATAATTCAAGCTCTTCCTGCAGCAAAATTGCACTGAGGTTGGCTAATCATAATTTATAAATCAAAGTACCCCAAGTTTGGTGAGTCCTATCGAATTATAGGTTATATTGCTTACCAAGGAGCTGAATCTGTGGGGCTGCATTGAATTTTAACCCATTAAGACTCTCATGCAATTTAAAGCCCTCTCTGGACACCATTAATGATTAGTAACAATTTAGTAGCATTAATAATAATAATAGTAAAATTAATACTATGCAGTCTCCTTGTTTGCTTTTATTTTTCACCTTCATTAGACACAATGAAGCGCTAACAGCATCCCTTACTTTATGACTTATCTATATTCCTTATAGTCTTATCATCTGTGTAATTGAGAGACTGTATAGTATGATATGTTAAGTACTTGTGATGGACTTCTGTCCTTTGCTATCTATTGCCTTAAACTATCCATAGCAGAATTTATTACCATCAGTGGGCATCGCTTACTAAGTATTTTTAGCACACCATTTATTTTAAAGGATGAGAAATGTTAGAACAAGAGGTCATAATCTAAAACTAGATGGTCAGAGATGTAATGCGTGGAAGTTGTACAGATAAGTGGAAATGGGAAAGTCTGATCCAGTAAAGGAATTAAAACATGCACGGGATAGCCATATTGCTACCCTGAATCAAGGTCTGATTACGGTTTCAGCAAGGGGACTGGATGGGCCAAATGGTTCTTTATCCGCCTCTAAATTCTACAAGTACTGCGGCAACCTGGTAATGTGTTTGCTTAAATCAAATTGGGTAACAAAATATACACTGTATTCTGTAAAAATGCCTGCAACAAATTTGAAACTAATCTCACATCTACGCACAGGTGTGAGACCCTGTAGGGGTCAACTAAAGACCAGAGAAAATAACCAGACTGACATCGTTTAGTTTTATTAACTCATCCATAATTAGCCCATAGCTTAGCCGGTGCCATATGGGCTAATGTAGCAGTGAAAATGACCCCCCATGTAGATGCCAGTCTGTCACAGTGGAGGAAGATTAGAATAAAACCAACACTATATCCTTAATATTTACACTTAGCGCTAATCCACAAAGCTCACGTTGCTACAGTGCAAATATGCCACAGGGTGGGTTAGTCTATAATGTATGGAAAGCAAGCTGAAAGAATCAATGCCAATAAATAGCAATAATCTTTTACATATTTTAATAATATTTACTTTGTCTCGTCACTTTTTGGTTTTCAGGTTTCAATCAAAAATGATTGTAGCTGTGTAAACAGGAGTTATGATTTCTTTGCTCACAGTGCCCATTGATGTGGCGCTGAGGTTTTTAATGTTCCAATGCTTCTGGATGCCAAATGACATGTTGTTTAATAATAAGCAGCATACAGAGCACTTTTCAAAATGCCACCAGTTGGAGCATCTGCTGTTATTAGGTAAAATGGTCAGAAGCTGTACGGCGCTTTGATTCTGCTTCTCACATCGCTTGCAGAGCAAGGAAAATACGCATTTTGTGTATGGATCTAATGTTTGTGGGCTGATGTTCCAGTTGCTTTAGTTAATTTTTCTTTTTATTACAGACATAATAAGGAAATCAGTTTATGGCATTTTAAATATCCTCTATAAAAAGCTATAGGAAGTGTTTGTTGATTTAGTTAAAACAAAAGGAAATCCATAGAAGTTGGTAAAGGGTCACCTTTCTGTAATAACTCATATAGTTATCACCTTCTTTTTGAAAAGTCTTAAGACTTGCCTAAGTATTCCACCCTCTTAAGAATCTTGAGAAGTTCCTGTATTTAAAAGAAATATAGGATTACTCATTCAGTTATGCAAATTTTCAGCCCTTGAGTACCAAAAGTAGAAATAGGTAATTTTGCAATCCATGTCAACTAAGGTCATCATATCAAACATTTTCCAAGGCATGTTGCTGACAAACACATTTAAAGTATTACACTGCAGTATGTAGAACTAGCCCTGTCCCTTCCATGGCTCCACCTCCTGTTCTTCACTTAGTTACCCTAGTCTGTTATATGATAGGGATGTGTGGAAGAGGCCATGTGCTCACCCTAACATCCGCTCTCAAATTGTTCCACAGAGACCAACTTCTGAATGTTTAGGTTTGCTGCACCTAGCCTGATTTGGGACTTTAGTTGCTTATAAAGTGTCATAGAGAAGTGGGAACCCTTTATTATCATATTCTCATGACTGTTATAATAAGATTGGTTGTGTTGCAGATAATGCATTGTCTCCAGGATTATACTATGAGTATGCACAATACGCATTCAGGTGTATCAAAGGGACAATCCAACCATCATATACCCTTTTGCGGATTCTACAGGAGATGTGTTGAGCCAAAATCCCTGCACCTGATATACTCACCTCCAGTCAGTTCCAGGGTAAACTTGGGTGAACACTGCATGCAGGTGTCTGTTCAGACCCCTATGCGCATATGTGGAAAGTCCTCCCATTGATTTCAATTAGAGAACTTTCCTGCTGCTGATTAACAGATAGCAAAAATAGTCAGAGAATGGAGGAAGAGGGCATCCTCTTCTAATTAGTGCTTTACTTTTACTTTATAATAGTAATGGAAAAATGCAGAGTATGCCAATTCACATATACTTGGCTGCAGCAGAGTCAACTTAACTTGTAAAAAGCAAGCAACATATGGATTAATTTACCTAAGAGTTAAGCTTGCTAGTTGAAACAAAGTTAGGTGAAATCAAAAGCCCTTGTAGGATCTTTTAGTGTCATTCAAAATCTCAGCCCATCCCATTGGGACCCACAAGGTGTCAACTGTAGAAACTGTAGAAACTGTTCGGCACCTAGCTCGACAGACCACTCATTGTGAATAGATCTAATTCTGTTGCTGCACCTCTACTGAAGCTAAAGTTCTCAAGTTCTCAGATGCTAATCCAATGGTATTACAGATGGAGAGGTTCTTTTAGAACTCTTTTAGTGCGCCCCTCCTTTGATACAAAGGTTATGGTGGTTACTATTTAGCACGATCCTCAATTTTCCCTAAAGATCTAAATATATATTTCTGAATCTAAACAAAGTGGTTGGACGACCATATTTACTCATTGCGCTCCTCTAACCCTTACCTTGATGGCTAAGAATAATAGGAGTTACCTCCTAATGATAGATCGAAAGCCCTATTAAGCCCACCCCTGCTGTGAAGGTTGTATCCTGAAAAAGTGATCATGTATTGCTAATTAAATGAGAAGTTTCTTCATGTGTCTGAAGATAGTTTCCTCCTGAGAGAGGCTTATGAAGCTACAGACATATGTCCAATACATTGTTGTGTATTTAGTCAAGTAACTTTTTTTTTTATAAAAAAAAAAAAAAAACCCAAGGCATATTTCATTATCCAACAAATTACACCCTGTCATTCATGGCTACTTCAAAATGCCTATGAATAAAATTGCTTCTGAGGAGATTTTGATGCCCCCCCCACCCAATCACAATTGTATTTTTATTTGGTAGTGCAATTTTACAAGCCCTAGAGGCACAGTGATTCCCCCCCCCCACATAACAAACTCTGATTTAGACAAAAATCAATCATTTAGGTGATCATAGCGCAACCACAAATATGTTACTTTTATATATGTTGCACAAAAATATTTAATTTAAACTACAAAAACCTAATATTTAAATAAGTTTGAGAAATAAGTTAAAATAGGCTCATTCCATCTCATCTCCAACCGTGTTTAAATTAAAATCAACACAAATTTCCCTTTAACATATTGCTGAATTCACAAGAATTCCAGTTTTCTTTAATTCTTTGACACACACTTATGAGATATCCCAACGTACAATATCCAGTGCCGGTGTATGTTCTTAATCATAAAACACTTATATGAATTGGGAACTTTGTTACTTAGTCACCATCACCTCTGTAAATTCTACTTGTATACATCGACAAAAATAAAGCACTATATTAATGATGGCCCGGGCCTTACTATAAGCAATACCTAGACAAATATTTACCTAAATAACTTTACTCTGAAAAAGCAAAATCTACTCGGGCTAAAGGGACCTTAGTGTTCACTGAATTTAATTTACCCAAACAAAGGTGTTTTGGGACGTAGTAGTGATAATTACTGTAATTGAGCAATACATCATACAAGGTGCAGTGCTATGTTTGGTTTATAAAACATGCAAATAGATCCCACAGCACGGAACAAATAACCTCGAATGATTATATACCCCCTACTGCTCAGAATTAGATTGCAAAATCCCTGGTGACGTTCGTGGCCTCAGAGTCCTCGGGTGATGGACTTTTCCGATTCCCTGGCATAATGCACCGGCATAATTTAAGAAGCCAATTTAGGTACTGCCTTTCTATAGAACTTTTTCATGTCAACTATTATGTGCAAGCAGTTCAGCAGGCTATAATTTGGCTAAACTATTAAAAAGAACGTATGATCATCTATTTCAGCCTTGTTTGAATAGTTCAAATAAATAGTCCAAACATTATAGTTCCTCAACTGTTCTTTTTATTCATTTCTGGATTTTGGCAAATATGAAGTTGAGTTTTGCATGAGATTAGATGGATGTATTCATCTGCCTAAGGTGGAAACTACCGTATTGGCTCGAATATAGGCCGCACTTTTTTCCCCCACTTTAAGTTTTTAAAGTGGGGGTGCGGCCTATATTCGGGCTCTAGCGCCCGACGCCCGGGACATGCAGTCCCGGGCGCCGGGCAGGCAGCGGGGTTAAGATACAGATCCCCCGCAGCGGTGCAGGGGACCTGCATCCTTCTCCCCGATACGCTCAGACAGCCTCCCCTGCCAGCACTTCCCACGGGGGGGGGTGCCGGCACGGGAGGTTATCTAAGCGTTTTACCTCTGCCCACCCCCGACTTACCGGAGCAGACTCCCGGGTGTCTTGCGGGGCCGGCGGGAGACATTTACGCAATACGCGCATGCAACTTCCGGTACCGGAAGTTGCATACGCGTATTGCGTAGATGTCCCTCGCCGGCCCCGCAAGACGCCCGGGAGTCTGCTCCGGTAAGTCGAGGAGGGGGGGCAGAGGAGGACAGCGGCAGCGGATCGCGGGGAGGGAGGACAGCGGCAGCGGATCGCGGGGAGGGAGGACAGCGGCAGCGGATCGCGGGGAGGGAGGACAGCGGCAGCGGATCGCGGGGAGGGAGGACAGCGGCAGCGGATCGCGGGGAGGGAGGACAGCGGCAGCGTATCGCGGGGAGGGAGGACAGCGGCAGCGTATCTCGGGGGGGGGACAGAGTGGCAGCATGTTTTTTTTGGTGCTTTTTTAAAGAAAAAAAACTTTTTCTTTAAAAAAGCACCAAACTTTTAGGGTGCGGCCTATATACGGGGGCGGCCTATATCCGAGCCAATACGGTATATCAAATTTGCAATTATCAGGCTAGTTAAAATATTTCATTTTATAACCCATAGATAAAAAGTAAGATTATATTATCAATTTTACTATTCATTATACAAGGGTGAACACAGTCACTTGCCATGGTTGGTTGGTATGGTTGGCATAATTAAGCTTGTGAATAAAGCGTTGTGTCTTTATATTGTGTATATATTCTCAGTATATATATATATATATATATATATATATATCTCAGTTTGGCCTTGGTCATGCTGTGAGTCTATAATCTAGTTCCCGTGAGGAAACAACTCTCCTTTCCATCATGTCTAATATGACTTAATGAAGAGCTGCTCGAACAGTAGCACCACTTGGTGTTAAGGAGGAGAAGGTCAAATGTTTTATGTTTTTTATATCATCGCTGGTACCTGTTGCCACAAGGATGCCTTAATTTTCCTGATCCCATAGGTGGGAGCTCTCTGGTCGAAGCCCTGTCTTTAGGTCAGTTTCATCTTCCTCCGAGCAGGGGAGCGGGCTGTCTGGGGCTAGCCTGACCTCTAAACATGTCTAGCGATGCCCACTTAGGAGACCACTCTCCCAGAAGAGAGAGAGAGACAGCTCTGAGACGTTCTCAGGTATGCTGATCCCTTCCAGAAACCCAATGATACTTTGTGACAAGGACTCTATAGGCTGATTCTGGATGATCAAAGAGAGAACCGGGATACTTACAAAGAAAAAAGAACATAACTTTACTATTTCACCTTTTATATTCATTAGTTAGACGATTTGGCTTTATGCACCTCCTGCTTATTAAGGTCAAATTAGCTGGTTTCACCAGTGACAAGTATTATTCAGCCATCTTTAATGAATTTATGAGAAGATTCCTCATTTAAGCCATGTGCCTAATTGCAGTATGGAAACATACTGATTTGTATAATGCTAAAGATTATCCCAGTCTGAGACTTCAAAAAAAAAAGTTAAATAGTGCAATACAACAACTTAATTACATATTGAGATGCATATACAATATCTGGCAGCAGTATGGTCTTTGGAAACATTGCATGATTGTACACGCATAGTAGAAATTAATCACCATTAGTCTTACACTACAACAGCTGCATGCGTCCTCTATAACAGACTGCACCTGCAAACTGTAGTCCCACTGCTGATATTTTCTGATTACAGTTGCAAATATATAAATGTAAATATGACAATACATGCTTCTGCCGAAATAATCCGTAGAATTAATTTATATAACTCAACTTAACATGTCTACGATATATATTTGTGTTCCATAGCCCAAGTCTTTTTCAATATCATCATAATATTTTATTCATAAAGCAATGAGAATTGGTAGACTATTAAGATCTGTAAAATATAGGGCGATATAATAGTAACAGGTGTCTAAAAAAAAAAGAAAGAAGACAAACAAAAAAGTAAGGACATGGTTTCTGCTACCAGAGAGTGGATACATTTTACAAAGAAACAGAGAAGCCACTTGGTTATATTTTGGATTCTAATGGCTCATAATTCAATTTATCTTGTAGATGTCGGTGTTGACAGGATGCATTTACTAGCTAGAGTATTGGTTGATCATTAAACAAAATTTTCTTCCCCAGCTCATGTGTAGTTTGAGACATAAGTTTGGAAATTGCAAGGCATGGGCCGTCACTGCCTTTTTTCAGTATAGTGATGTTGCCAGCATCAAATGTTTGAACACTGCATGGAGTAAAGTTCTATTGGTCATGGTGTTTGTGTTATGCTGGGTTGATAATAAATTACTTGTATAAAGGCTTTCTTCCTCAGACAACAGCCAGTGGCATATTGTTTGAACTGAAATGCATAGTTGGAGTCTCTCATATTTTATTTTTCACTTATCCAACTGCAGTAGTAGTTTTTGGCATCTACTCATCAAGAATGATCGTTTCAGCTACTCTGGAACAACTGCATTGTTCTATGTACGTATATAGGAAGGCACAAGTTCATCGTTTGAAGAAGTAATAAAGTCTAGCAATAAAGTCTAAACTTTATGTGATCTATCTTAGTGCTGGAGAATGTCAATAAAGTTGATATTATTGCAATTTTTTTGTCTACTGCGTAATTAAGGAAACAAAAAGACATTGGAAACCAGAATAACAGACACGAAGAAGCAGAAAAATATGCAAAGGAAACAAACATGGCAAATGGTGATCAGGATAACCTGATTATTGATGGGAAAGCAGTGTATGCAGAACTCTCAGTTCATCAAAGCCATACCCAGGAACTTCCCAGGGTGGGCTACCCAGAGCGCTACCTCTTCTGGGACAGTGGCTTGGCTATGAGTGGGGCTAGTCATGCATGGGGTGGCCTGTGCTAAGTGTACATGGGGCGAGGCTAGTTAAGTTAGTGGAAAGTGGGCATGATCAAACACCCGCTCCCGTGCCCAGAGAAAAAAAGGAAAGTGACCTGGAGAAGCTGAGCTTTTCCCAGAGATTTCAGGTCAAATCTAGAGTTTCCAGGTATAGTCACAGCCTTGCAGTTTAGATTGATTCGTTATGACATTATGCTAATGGATATTTATAGTGATACTTAACAAGATGTAATTATTAAAATGTGTAGAACTTTATGATGTTGCATGGCTAATGCTTTGAACATTTTTTCCCAGTGATGATATAATCACAGACATAATGTCCTTAAAATTGACTAAAACAATCACATTGTTTATACAATCAATGACTATCATATCTAAACAGGTGTGATATATAGCGCTCTACTAATGATTGTGTTCTGTGAACCACTTTTAGATTACAAAACTTAAAATGAAGTTTATTCAAGGCTTTCCACTGGGTAACAAAGAAGCAAATATCAAAAGTATGGAAATGTACTGTCCAGAATGAACGATGGTTTTCCAGATGAGATTACCATAAGTACTTTACAATAAGATGCCTCGCTTGAAAGCCCTTTCTATATAGCCCATATGTTAGAATGCACTCCAAATACCTCTTTACTACAGTTCTAACACAAAAATCTGGAAATAAAATAACACAGTAATGAAAATAACAGATCAATAAATAGTTTTGTCAGGTATAGACCTGTCCATTAAAATTACCAAACCTACGTAGACGTCAGGGAAAAATGTTAACACATTAAAAAAAACATACCTCTTACAGCTGTACTTTAAAACAGCAGGATTTTGTGTTGTAGAGGTGATGCTAAACTGGGATTACTCATGCTAACATTAAAAAACTATAACTTTTCTACCAATTTTGGATTAAATTTGCTCTGCTGTAGATTTTTAGACACTTAAACATTTTCTTTTAAAGTCCACCAATTCTCACACACATCATACACTGGAAGTATATAGCAAATACTGTCCTTGGCTGTTTTTTTTCTGTGCTTTAAAAAAGTCTTCATGGCTTTTTTTTTTTACCTAAACAGCTGTGTTTCATATTTTATGTATGATGATTTTTGTAGCCCCATCTGCTGTCTATTTCTGGAAGTGATTAGAAAAAGAAATGAAAAATTTAAACGTAAGACTGTTCCTAAGTCACACGCCTCGTCGTTTAATGTAACCTTTGCTGATGCTGAAATTTAGTTTTAAAGGGAAGATATTAAGAAGCACAAAGAAATATTCCACAAAGTACTAAATACTAACAGTGAATTCTAATCGTAGCTGCTTTATGTATTTTAAAATGTAATTTTTTGGGTTTTTTATTAAACACGCAAGAGCAAGCTACGGGCTGACTGTTACTGTAGGATGATGGATTGCTTTTGGATAACACCAATGAACTAATTGTGAGGCTTTCCACGGTATAATAAGGTGCACAAACGTTATCTGCAGTGTCAGCAATTCACTAATAAAAACAGTAATTTGTAATGTTGCTGAAAGATTCAATAATGATAAAAATAGGAATGAGAATGTTATATAAAAGTGTAAATTCTTCCATTTCTTGTGTGGGATATGGGACCTTTTCTGTATATTGGAGACTCCCCAGATGTTAAAAAAAATGACAGACGTAGGTAGCTGCCTGTTCAATTTTAAAGCAACTGGATGAAATCTGAACATTGTGACCCTTGTGGCAAAGTTAGCATGGGCAGGTATAATTCTCTTGTCCCTTGCATATATTCTGTATTCCCCCATCTTTTATCTCTAATCATTGAGCATGTTGCTCCAGCCAGTTGGTAAACACGTACTCCCTGTTGCATGAACACAAATGCCAACTTATGGTCTGGCCATTAAGTGGGTCTGAAAAGTAGATGTTGCTTCTTCCAAGAGACTAAACATACACTCAACATGATGTCATAAGTCTCAGTTCTACAGGTTTGGGGACCCAAGGTCTCTTTTAGTAAAGGTTTTAATACAAAGTGAACTTCTCTGCAGTTTCTTAAAGGTACATTTAAAATCGTAAAGTTTTAAGGAGTGATTGCGTAACATGAGTTTTATTAGTCAAAATACTACAGGTAAAACAGACAACCGAGGAAGAAATATTTAAGTTCCTGGTGATATAATATATATTTATAGCAAATTAAACATATTTTCGGACCGTGTGATCTCTAATAATTTATACGATTTTTTATTACTTAAAAAAAAAAGTTTTTAAAAGCAATTAATCAATTAAACATACAATTTACCCCAGAGGTATATGTGATTAATTACATGTAAAAAAAAAGTTGGTAAAATATAGAATTCTTTCAGATTTTGGCAGAACGTAGGCAAATTAATTTGGACACTGCTACTAACCTATAAATTCGCTGTTCCTAGTAATTGTCAAGTTAATCTTACATGATGAAAAAAAAATAATATATTCTTACCGCAAATTTGCCAAGAAAAAGACATAATATGTTTTCTTTATTACTCAAGTGGAAAGTGAATATACATTTTTGGCATACTACCCTTTTAATGTTACTGCGATTTTACAAAACATTTACAGGTGTTATGTTCAGTATTAAGGAATTATCATTAAAAAAAAATATTTCCAGATGTTGAAATCACAAGTTTTTATAATTATCATATTACTTAGAAGCATGCATACAGCTAAAAGTTGACCACCTGATTCATATTTTGAATCATTTTATAGAAGACTTTTCCAAAATTAAAAAAATAAGGGAAAGCTCTTTGTACAAAAGTTTTCAATCAGTAGTCAATACTACATCTTGCTAATAAATTAGGCTGGCCAAATTCTGCTTGTGGTCTATTTACTTTGGCCAGAGAAGAGGAAACTGACCCAGAGACCATAGGAAGCAGGGCTTCAGTAGCCAAGTCGCCACAGGTGCGTTTTTTATGTTTTTTTCCCTACATTTCTGGTATTACAAAGCCTTATATGGCCAAAACAAATTATGTTTCAACATAATTTTGCAAAAATAATGTTAAATGTCCTGGGTCATTCCATGTACATTTCTACATGTCTCAATAACCTCACATGTAGAATGCAAATCATATGAAGCTATTGGAAAAGTGCTGTGGTTAGATGTTTTTTTTTTTTATGTATAATACTGAAATCATATGCAACACTTATACACACGAGTATGCATTACTTAGGTATTACTTTTGAAATACATATTGCCATAAATATAGTAAATCCCAATTGAATCCAATTAAGTTTAAATGGTAAAATAGTTTTTATTAGAACAGATTATATTAAATATACACTATATTAAATTATTGTCTGTAATTATTGTTTTTACCATATATATATGTTGAGGTAGGCTAGCGGTAGGGGTAACTGCTAATACATGCGTCATGATTGCTAATTATTCTTTTATTAAATAGTTTAATTGCGAAGAGTTCTACTTTATACGTAGTCTTGTTCGTAGATTTAGTCATTTGTTATAAATACTTAAAATTACCCCACAATTCTGAGTTGGCTGAATTCCCGGACTGTTACTATAGCAACAATAAGCAGGATGTGACTAATTAGCTAATTGGATAAAATCAGGTTGACTATAGAAAATTCAGACATCTATGTCAAAGTTAAACCATAGGCATCCCAGGGTAGATTACGCACAACAACCCAAAAACTATAAAATATAAGGGAAAAAGAAGATGATTATGGAACCCACAATGGCAGGTGCATATTTCAGTATAGAGAAAAACAACAGTTTGACCCACACCTTGCCTTTCCATACATGAATTGCATTATATTTGCTATTTCAACAATATTCCAATATTAAAATAAAATTAATATAAAAGCTGACAGTGAGGCAAGTAGAGGGCTACAGTGTGGTGAGGAACGACACAAGGGAGCCGCATTGCACTGAAGGCTCAGAGCTCACTAGTCTCTCTCACTATTCCACCACTGTCTGTGCATCCACGCCTTCCATCCAGAAAGACATGCAGTGGTTTGAAGGTACAAAGGGTCTAAGAGAAAGGCCAGTAACAATCTTCAATGACAGTATCTTCCCAAACCATCTTTCCACTACTGCAAATGGTGGAACGTTAATCCAAAATCCAAATGAGCAAGCAATAGTTATTATTTTTATATTTTTCAATTGGAAACAATCTGAAGTATGTCACATCTATGGGTTCAGTAAAAATAATATTACGTACATTTTCTAAATAGCCCTATTATCAATCAAGCCGTATTTTGACATTTCAGCTACCTTGGAAGGTCATTAATACATATGTGACATGAGGGCCACCTATGTTTGTTACAATTGATGTTTCATACACAATTTTCACCAAGGTTAAATGTTCTTTTCAAAAGTCATCTTATTAAAGAGAGTAGAAGAAAGGATGCTGTGGACGGTGTTACTATATTTATATTTATATACAATCGGCTTTGAACCTCTCATGTCAAAATGAGGACATGTCAGCACTTCACAGAGGCGACTGATTCTGTTTTCTTACTTAGAATATTAAAGCAGTGGTATTTTTAACACAACACATCTACAATGCTTGATCAGTGATAAAATATAATAGTTTAATATCCTAAATAATTGATTCAATTCTAAGATTTTTTCATACACCAGACCTCATTGAGGCCATCAAGGTATTGTACACTTCCAGTGGTTTACCTGGTTGTACAGGGACCACTGTGTAAAGTATGTCTTGAAAAGGTTACACAAAGAAGCTGGTCATATCATGAAAGCATTTTTTGCACTTTGTTACAAACCAAACAGCTATTTCTTGAACTATTACTAATGCTTGAAAAGTACCAGTAGTGGCAACACCATTAGTGGTTTCTCCTCAGTCAACTTGTCAGCTTTCATAACTCCCCATCGTAATAGTAGTATAAAAAATGGTTTGCAACCAATTAAAATGTCCAGAGATAAATTGTATATATAGCATTACTTAAAATATTTATATTGATTTATAACATCCCTTAGTAATCCCAATAATGCTTTACTCGTACTAATAGGATTGGTATGGGTCACCAGCAGAAAAATATTTTGTAGACATTATAGTAAATAAAGTATAATGAACCAAGTCTATTTATTTGTCGTACTTCAAATTCCTAAGAACGTTTTCTTTACATGCATGCAGCGTTGATTAAAAAGAAAAGGTACTCTACGAGACAAGTGAATTAAGCAATATATTGTATCTGCAACTGGCAGCTTACATGAAGTTAAAAAAAACAGCGGTGTGCTGCCCAACGGAGACCTTCAATCGACAATTATTTCTGTGTATAGCACAAAGAGATAGACAAAGACATATAGCAGAGAGAAAATGAAAATAAGGAGGAACAGAAAGAAGCAGAAGAATGTGTTTTACTTTGCAAATGTCAATCTGATGGGATTTGCCCTTTTTAATATTTGGAAGATTGCTTTATGGTCTTGTTGACCTGCTATTAGTAAAAGCTTAGCTCTCGACGAAGGTAATTAAATTATAAAATCACAGCAGAGATCTTTAAACCTCTCATAAAGCAAAAATTAAAAAAAAAAAAAAAGAATAAAAGTCTTGAAGGCCTCTGTTCATGGAATATTGTTCCCTTATGTTAATTATATTTAAAAAGGAGAGAACTATTTTGGTATCATTATACCCTTCGAAAAAGTACTTCCCAGTTTATCATACCTGTCAACCTTAGTGCATCACAGGCTAATACTTTATTAAGAAAAGAATCATTAGGGAACTGGTGATCCCATTTAAGTACATTGGATAGAATGTTAGACTAATTAAAAAGCATATTTTTACATTATTAATTTTGGGGTTTCACACTTAATGAATGTGAAATGACAGCCCTAGTATTTTTACATGTATGTTTTCCGAGCTGTTCTTCATCGTAAGCTTAGCATGGATAATTCCTACATATATTATGCATGGGAGGTGTGCTGGAACGCAAAATAGTATTCTATTTTAATTTTTTTTTTTTTTTCTGGAAATAACAGCAAAGTATTATAACGTTACACATTCCAGATTCTAATAATTTAAAACAAGAGTGCTTAAATAGACCCCTTTCCACACAAATTGCCATAAAAGTATTTTAGATGGGTTATAAAATATGGTTTTTAAATGATATTATGATTTGCAAACACTAAAAATATAATTGCAGAGGAGTTAAAAGAAAAAAAAAAAAAAAAAGGCATCTAATCTTTATTGCGTAAGACAATGTGATAAAAAATATTTTACAGGCAAAAGCTAATTTTGCGTCTGGAAAACTATGGAAACTGATGAGAGAAATCTCATTAGAAACCGAGCTATTTTTAATATTCTTCGAAGAAAAAAAGCAAAGCATTTTCCTCAATTCTCATTATTTATTAAATTAGGCAATTGTGCAAATGCCTTCCCAATCTATTTAAATAAGAACATAAAATACGAGAGGGATACAATTAGGTAAGCACATTAGTATTAATTCCAACATTTATATTCGAAATGACTTAAGATAATGTCGTAAAGGTATGTTTGCATATATAAATGAAGTGGTACATTTGTCATTGTTCGCTACAGTACGTTTTATAAGTCTTGAAACTTTTTTTGGCGTGCTGTGTAAAAGTATGCACTGTACCCAGCACATAGTATAATTTATTGCAGGAATATACTAATAAAATACGCAGAAAACCTTTTCTTTCCAAATGTGCTTACAATTACCTCTCTGTTTTTTTTATTGTCTTTTTTTTTTTTTTTTCACATACCACAAAAGTCACACTAGAGGCAGAGTTTAACTGCCGAGGCTTTCCCCCATGTAAATATTGGGAAATTACATTTGTACAAACTGCAGGGCTTTTGTAAATGGTGGCTGGAGTGAATCCAACACAAATTAATCAGGATAAAGTTGCTCTATGTTGAACATGACCGTAGTTTATTTTCTTAAGGTATTAATTTGTCATCAGCTTCCCTGCTTCACTGTGACTCATTTAGATAGCATCAGTGGAAAGATAGTGAAACAGGCTTTTATTTGCTGTAGTTTATGTGGTTTCAAAAATTATAAGGGACACTGAAGGCAATCAGGCTTCTATTAATATGTTATTTTTGCTTTTATTACAGTAACTGTATAATAACATAACAATGAGGTTAAATTGATTTTGAAATTTACCAAACACACACATGCACACGCACACACACATACATACATACCGTACATACACAGAAAAGAATTCTACATGTTCAAGAAACTGAGTTTATAGCATCATGCAAGCCTGTATACACCTTTTTCTTTGGACTAGTTCAACATTTTGCGGTCATACAAGATCTATGCTGTTTAATTTCTTACGCCAGGCTTTGGAAAGATTTAACACTTTATGATCTGTTTACTGACATGAATTCTGGAATCTGCTCAAAAACGTGGGCAAACGTCTGAAACTATATATATATATATATATTTTTTTTTTTTCCTGTAATAACTGGTGCAGTACAACTTTTTAATATATATATATATATATATATTTTAATATCATTATATATATATATATATTTTTTAAATAGCGTTATTGATGTTACCACTGATTGAAAAGGTTTAGAATCTTACACTTTAAAGTGTTAACCATGTGGTATTATTGGGTTAAAGAATTACTAAATGTGTAATGATATAACGTTAAATAAAATATTTTTGTTTTGTTGTGTCTACATGTTAAACCCTGTGTAAATAGTCTATTTTCCCAGGAGCAAGCATTGGATCTAAGGTCTGTGACCAGTTTTCTTTGACTTTTTTTTAGCTACAAACACAATTAACACTTAAGCTTTTAAAGCAGCCTTTTAATTTCTATAAATAAATTCCTTATATATATATATATATAAATATATATATAAATATATATATAATATTATATATTGTATATTTCTTATTGCTTATTTCTCTTTTATTGTCATATATTTTTTAAGAAAAAACATTTTCATTTAATTGCAAAAATACATTTATTCTATTGTATTTAAAAAAATTATACTATTAGCTTTTTTGTTATATGTATGTGTATATATATATATATATATATATATGTGTATGTATATATATATATATATATATATATATATATATATATATATATATATATATATGTGTGTGTGTGTGTGTGTGTGTGTGTGTGTGTGAAGAAAAAGATCTGTACATGCATTATGTTTCAGAACTAACAGAATATAAGATACGAACAGTGGATCCGTCCTGCATTTGTTTGATTGAAATGCTGCGCGCTTGTAGTCTCTTTCTCTCTTTCTTTTTCTAGATTTTATTGGCATGCATCAGCAAATATTATTGACACTGTCCTTGTTTTATTAGTATATATTTACCTTGCTCAGTGTTTTATTATTCCAGATTTCAGTTGCTGCCAAGTATTAATCAATATATTATGCTGCTCAGTTGGGCAAATTGTACAAAACACAGTGCCCCTAGGGTTAATACAGTCAAGAAGCAGGAAAGTGTTTTAGACATGTACACAACATGTGGTTTACTATTATCATTAAATGAGGTGAACTGGGACTCAATACATATGGATTTTGAATTGCATAAATTTTGATTGATATCATTTGAAGGCTAAGACCCTGAAAGGCTACATTTTGTGAAAGACGATACACAGGCTAGCTATTACCACATACAATAATAAAAAAAATACAATGAGAAAGGCAGCTGGCTTTTAAATAGTTGAAGCATAGCATCAATGCTTATTTTGAATAATAGAAAAAAAGACGTAAAGAATATTAACCTCTACTTGACAATAAATGTGGTGCAAAAATAGAACTAAACCCAAGAGGAAGGCCCCTCCTTTTCAGAACAGTAGCCGATAGAAAACGATACATATTCCATTCTCACTTTTTTTTCTTTCATTCTATGACTATTTTACTATTTTACTCTTTTTTTTTTTTTTTTTTGCAATTACAACATTTTAAGCAAGGAGCAGCATATTCAGCTTTTTTTTTTTTTTTCAAATCTGGAAACACTTGAGTGGGGAGAGAAACATCCTGAGACAGGCGACAGGCAAGCTTTGACACCAGGTTGGACTTTGGAGGCTGATGTCTTGAGCCAGGAAGTGTCTGCAGCAGAGGTCAAGACATCAGGGACCTGGAATAAAGGCAAATGAGTGCAGAACTTTCCATCCAGTGTCAAAACGAACGGTTGTTTTCATGGGAAATTTGCAAAAAAAAACAAAAAAAAAAAACTCATGCGCATTAAACATTTACCAAAAACGGAAGACTGAAGGCTTTCCTTGAACTGTTACATTTTTAATTATTTACTGGTTTGCAAAGCTTTAAAAAATATGGGCATCAGAGGATGGATTGGTGAAATCCCTCAAACCCTCCAAAGGGTTAAATAGTGAATCATTCCACTTCCATAAATAAAATAAATCTCAGAGGTTTGCAAATGCTTTTTTTTTTCTTTCATTTGAGCACTCAGGAATTAACCAAATGTGCTTTAATATATTCATTCGGTTTGTTCATTTTTGTTCCAAACCTCATATTTCAGACTGGGTATGAAAAGCATCATTTATGCTTTATGCAGATTCACAAGCGTATTAAAACATTAAAACATACAGTATTTTGCAGAGACACATTTAAAATCCACACGGGGAGGCACTCTGGTTGGCTTTTGACTTTACACGGGCCAGGAAGAAAGTTATTTGCACTATAATACATGTCAATTGTTCATTAGATGCTAAATTAATTTGCTAAACTTATATTTGATTTTTTGATTTTGCCGTAAAGGGGAAATGCAAATTTGGTAATTGCTATATTATTATTATTATTTATTGTTTTATATATATATATATATATATATATATATAAACATTTAATTACTAAATAAATGTACGTACCTACAACATATAATTATATATATATTTCATTTTGTTTCATAAATTTGAACTGCTGCAGACATAGCCCCCAAATAAAATTAGTAAAACATTTACAAACACATTTTATTAACAACAGCGGATTTTATCAGACGGCGTTAACCCAGTCCTGGTGAGATAATGCACCTATAAAATGTCCCTTGCATTCTCTTGCTGCTAATGGAACTAACTCAATTAGACTTTTTTTGTTGTCTCTACTCGGTGTATTTGTGGAACGAGGTGACATCCCAGCAATCATTGCTAGGTAACAATTGGTGCAAATATTATAAGGGGAAAGGAAATAAATCAAGGAATAAAAAAAAAAAAATAGTTTCTGCACATTTTCAAAAAACACGTCGTGCTCTCTGAGGTCCTTTTCATTTTAACCAAATCAGGGGGAACTTGTCCTCACAGCGGCAAGGCAGATGGAACCATAAATCACAGGAGTCATTGTCTGCCTGTAGTGTACTCACCACAGCTGTCAGTTTTTAGTCTCTTTTGGTTTTAGCTGACATGGTTTGAGGTCCACTGTGAACCAATCTGGACTTTTTTTACAGTCATATCCATCAAAACGACTAGTAGCCATCAACCTACTGCAGCGATCGATTCGTTTGCTTATTCTCACGCATAGCCAATACTTCGCTCACTAGGTGAGGCTTGGGAGAAGCGCTTCATTTTAGCTTTTTTTGCCTCAAGCTACAGCTGTGATTTTCTGAGCAGCCCGGGCTAACGTTATTAAAGTTGCATCACAATAGATCCAGAGAAAGATCGTGGGTTCACAACACGGCATATAATAAGTATTATTTTGAAACCATATTGAGGGGTACCTAAAATAGGAAGATTCAAGTGCAACACTTATTTTCCAAAGTAAACAAGCAAAATATTATATGCATAACCTTAGCTGTCTCTCTAAAGGTCAGGATTTGTTTGTTAATTTCATCGGCAGCCTTGAGGTGGCACTATGATGCTGACGATTACTCATAGTCTGTTTCAAAACAAGATGTCCTTTTTTTTTTTCTTCATAAACACTCTCTCTATTAAAGCAGGAAAAACAAAACTGATTAAATTTGAACCGTTTTATCGAAGTTTGCTTTTTGTGCGTAAAACATTCAACTATGTAATAAATGTTAGATTTGGCATATTATGAATCAAAGGTTATTATAAAGAAAATCATTTAAAAAAAGGCATAACTGTGCATTTGGAACATGCACATTGAACAATGTAGATGTATAGTTCAAAGGAAAACGTAAATATTAAATATAACTTAAGTAAAACAAACTCGAACAATATACTTTACAGTATGGATCAGTGAAAACTTACAATTTATACATTACATTTCCAAATTAAGATATAAAGTGGTTATTGGTTATTTCATCTTTATGCCCCTGGCATTTAAAAAGTTAAAAGTATTTTTTATTATTATTAATATGAATATTATTATTCAAATATATCTGATGTTAGGATATATATATATATATATATATATATATATATATATATATATATATATATATATATATAACATCTACACAGGGTTCGTAGAAGAATTATGAAGTACACGTGATACTTTATAGGAAAGTCTGGGTTCAATGTCAAAAGTTGGGTCAGTTTTTTTATGAAACAGAAAGCTATGATTTTGACTTGAGGTGACAACTGATAAGCACCAGAACCCTAAGGAATTTCAGAACCCTACATTTTATAACGTTAGAAATGAAAGTAGATGTTTTACTCTGTGTAGTGTTCTGGATGTGCTCACATATAGCACATTTAGGAAGAATGGAAACTCTTACTTTTAGTTTCTTTAATAAGTTAATCATAAAAGTGCATTTTAATACCCATATGTAAAGGTTCAGATGCACAATTCCACGACACAACAGATGTATTCTACAGCTGCAGACACCGTTCTACAATCATATTAATGTAAGATTTCTTGTGGCCACCGACACTCTCTAGTTATCTTCTTTTTAACCCCGTAATGTCTAGAAAAATGTTTCACTTTAATTTACTTGAGCTAAACTTTTTTTTAACAGCATATTTAACAAACACTAAGGCCAATGCTAAGATGTTCCTCTAACTTACTCATATAGTAAAAATATTTTGCCCATGGGTGCATTTACAAGTACCCTGAGACTTTTACTTTTGTGATAACTCCCGTGGGAAAACCAGTGATTGCCGAAACAATGTGAAAACTCGAAATAACTGCTTACTGATGTCACCATGCATGCAACAACTGTATTTACTTCCTGAAATGTCACATGTACTTGGATGTAAATATCACAAACGCTCATGGTGCACCACGAAAACCCTTGGCGAGAACGGTTTGAACAGTTTTTTCGCAGAACTCAAGGTAGTTTTCTCCCACTAGTTTTAGAATACAGGAGAAAGTTTTCACTCACCTCTACTGACTGATGTACATAGAACATGATAAAGGAAAATAAAATAAAGAAAATAAAATTAGTTACATTTCATGGAAGTAGGGGATATTTAGTAAATGGTTTAAGAATTTAGTATCAAGTGGTGTTGCTTTTTGACTTAAATGTAATTGTCCTGAAAGTGGCCTAGGTTACTACCATGGGACTCCATGCTCAAAACTAGGAATGCCAGGGTTTACAAAAACTGTCAAAGTGTATTACCACTATTCCTGGGACTTGCCAGGTTTGACCCTGAGTTTCTGGGTTAAGGATTGCTTCCCTTGACTCCTGGTAAGTATTTTAAATCTCCAGACAGCGGTATAGCGTTTGCTCACTTCTACTCCGCACCCATGTCCTGCCGACTCCCACCTACTGTCTTCCCATTTCCAAACCTTTTAAAGTCTAACAAGGCTAGCCCTGCTCCTACGTTCGGCTCAGCCTGATTGAAGTGACATGCCATAAGAAAGCGTACTTTGGGCAACCAAGCCTGAAAGCTCCCAGGTATGATTATCATCTTAAAATGTTAATAACATTATAAATCAAGTCATCAAGATTTGAGTTAAGTTTAATATGTGGACAAGTAGCATCTTCAAACCGTTTTAGTGTTTCCTCAATCTTACACCATAAGTTCGGTGTATTTGCAAGAACGTAAAGTGTAATGGAACATCCTCCCATTAGAAGTGTAAATACAGTGACATAAATCAGACATGCTTGGGGTAGGAATAAAGCTATCCTGAATGTAAGTAGATACCAAGGACTGATTAAGGTCTGAATCTTTACATCGGGAAAAAACGGGTTGAATGGCTCTTGTATGCGGTCAGAGTCAGAGATCTTTTAATGTGCAACCTTAATTTTAGTAAAATATTTATATTTATATGCAATTTAGTTGTTAGTCCATTTGTGGTACTTGTGCAGATAAATGTTATTTAGAAACACATTCTATTGTTTGCATTCTAGGTCATTCTAAATAGTTTCCTCTTTTCTAGGCAGGCAGAATGGTTACATTCATACACAGATAAACCACAAATGGTTTAAGGGCTGAAGGGGAAGTGAACAAGCTGTCCATCTGTCCATCTGACACTGCGTCAAAATGATTATTTTTGATATGATGATATTTTTCATAGGGATGATAAACTTTGCATGTATTTCCTTTCCAGAGGGGCATAGATTCCATTTTGTGCATTCCATGGACAGCTCCATCAGTTCCATGTGCACAATATTTTAGCTGATCAGAACCCCAGCAAATCCCTGTTTAATGTGTGAGTGTTTCTTATTGATTGTATATGTGTTCAATATGTTTCATATGAATGTCCACTTTCACTTCCATTACACATGTGGTTTTGATATGTTTTATAAGAGGAGTTATAATTACTACACTTTAAAAGCTGCATCATCAAAATGTGTGGGCAAGAGGAGAGTCTACAACATGATGGAGAAAACTCTGAAAGATGCTGCACATAATAGATATTATGTCCTAAACAGCGCAATCTCATTTTTCCACCTACCATGTAAAATATTTGTGCCAAAACTAGCACATTGCCTAGAACATTGGCTGACACAACGTTCCATCATCTGACACATAGGCTGGTAACATTCAAGAGATTTTAACAGATGCCAACACTGTCGTCACATTTTTCTGATTGCTTGCCCTATATATATGTTTGTTTATTCTTGAAGCCAAAACAATACACATGGTTAGTTGTATTAAAAAATGTATTATTGAGATCAACTGTCCCTTACCATGCTGATTCCGGTAAACCAGAAAACCACTTTCACCCTATCAACTAGTCCACCTGGCGCCATGTATGTGCTAAAAGGAAGTTTCTCAAAACATTGCTATGCACGCTGTTCGGTTTTTACTCATTGAAGTCCGTGAGTGACGGTCTAAGACACTTCTCTGGAATGAAGCGACTTAAGAAATATTGAGTTCACCGAACTACCTGTTTGTAGAGTAAGTCTCCAGGTCACAGCCTGACCAGGTGACCTGTTGTGAACATCAACCCAAGCCCTGGCTTGTTAGGAGGCTACTTTTATCTTATGTTATTCAGAATTCTCTTCTTCAGACAGAATACATGCAATACTGTGTGTAATTGTGTTGCAAAGTTGACAGGTGGCGCAAGAGTCTCTGCTAGTGAAAAGCCAACAGGGGTCATTATGCACATGTACTATTATAAGAAATAACATAATCCCAAAAGAGCTGGGCTTAATTTGTCAATACTACTGGCATGTTATGTAAATTGAATTTACCTGCATTTGAACAAATCCAATCCACACATTTAAACTTCACTGCATTAAACCAAAGTATTTGGATGGTTCCTATTTCCTAATGACATTTTAATATGTATGGCTTGACTACATTGTTGTGGAATGTTAAAAATTCTGCTGCTGAAATCAAGAACTAAAATGTAGGACAAGCTTTGGCCCAATATAATCTTATTTTCATGAGAAAGCTGCTTCTTATATACATTTATGCTGTGCATATCTGGCTGACCATACCCGACTGACCACAGCAGGAGTGAATTTTGAAGAGCGTGTCCCCAGCATGTGTTTGGGTATTTTGTGATCTAAGAGGCTAACTGGTTACCCTTATACTCCTTTAAATTAGACTTGCAATTAGGTTAGATGTTTAATTATCTTATGTAACAATTTTATCAAACATTGAAGAAGTATTGGTACCTACAATACAAATGCAAGGCTCAAAGCTTGGAGTCTCTCTTAACCATTCTGGGATTGATAAAGATTGATGAAGTCTTTTTTTTTTTTTTAAAAATCAACCTTATCATATCATGTGTCAACTACTGTCAAGCCAAGATGTTGTGATTATTTGTTCATGCTGAAAAACCATTACATAAGTTATGGTGGGTAAAGGTGATGGAAACCCTTCCACTAAAATTTAAGGGGTAGTAGAAGTATTATTAAACACTCATCTACAGACACCAGACAAGCCAGAAGGCTTGTTTTTCCCTCAGAAATCTCAAGGTGCTGCCACAACCACAAGGGATTCTGAGTAGGCACATGCAAATAAGGTTAACAATTATTGTTAACCTTATTGTTAACCTTATTTGCATGTGCCTACCCAGAATCCCTTGTGGTTGTGGCAGCACCTTGAGATTTCTGAGGGAAAAACAAGCCTTCTGGCTTGTCTGGTGTCTGTAGATGAGTGTTTAATAATACTTCTACTACCCCTTAAATTTTAGTGGAAGGGTTTCCATCACCTTTACCCACCATAACTTATGTAATGGTTTTTCAGCATGAACAAATAATCACAACATCTTGGCTTGACAGTAGTTGACACATGATATGATAAGGTTGATTTTTTTTTGCCTCTATATCCTTTTGCCTCTATATCCACTTTATACTGGCTTAATAGAATCCCTTGTGGTTGTGGCAGCACCATGAGATGTCTCAGGGGAAAACAAGCCTTCTGGCTTGTCTGGTGTCTGTAGATGAGTGTTTAATAATACTTCATGCTGAAATACCTCCTTTACTTAGTCCGCGCTTCAATATGGCTGCCATGACCATTGTGGGATGCTGAAGCACAATGATGACAATTCTAGTGTTTCTGTACATCAGACACTTACACCCCTTCTAGGACTTTCCCTTCTAATAAAAACCAAAATAAATTATATTGCATCTTTGATGACCACCTAGATTTTAGGACGCATCTGCATAGACAGATATTCCAGAGCAGGCACATATGAGATATTTCTCAATATCACAAAAAATTGGAGTACTGAGAAGTTGCCCATAACGTTTTTACCAAGTAGACTAAACTTAGACCTAGATCATTAAAAAAATGCACCAACCCAGAAGCCCACCAATGATTTTTTTCTGTGCCTTCTACAGGCATGGTTGCTTTACCTTGTTGGCTAACTATCATTGGACTGTTTTGGTATATGTAAAATAGGACACACATGTATTAAGTATTGCTAAAACTTTGTCTGCCAGCTTTCTTTTTGAAGTAAAGTACATAAAATGATAAAAATAGACTACCATGAAAGCGACAGTTCTTAAATTAACAGAATGTGGCTGTTAAGATTTGAATAAGTTATTTAGTATGGAAGCAAATGATTCATGCTTCTTGATTTCAGCATCTGATGGGTCACTTACCATATCTTGCTGGATAACCGAGGCTTTTCTTACACTATATTAAACATCTGGTGTTAATATTTAATTAAGGAAAATCCTTCTGGTTTAAACATTGGCTGTCAAAGCCATCATATTTTGTAAAATGCTAAGAAAAAGCAATGTTCTGTAAAATATACGTGATAATATTTAGCAAATGATTCATGCTTAACTTTTTTTTAAAAAAAGGCATATTTTATTAAACATGCTTTAAAAGGATACTGAGAATAATGGGGGAAAGCGAGGGGCGAGCGTATAAGACTGCGGCATATGATGGCAAGTTATTTCAGTTATGCCTTTATTTTAGCTTCTGGCTCTCTCATTAAAGACTCAAGGGTGTTTGTTTGCAAAGAAAGACAGGAGAAAACTTATAGCTTCTCAGTTATAGAAATAAAATGAATATTTTGGCTGTTTATTCAAAATTCAGTGTTTTGCTCTAGAACTGGTTTAATTTACTTTATAAAAATCCTGCATACTGTAATTGGACTCTTAGCCTTACTTCCAAGAAAAATTTGTTTTTTTTCAAGTGATTCCACGTAATTCCACAAAAAGCGTTGATGAACGTTGAAAGTGAGCATAAACTAACAGCTTCTGAGAATTAAGGAAACGGTTCCTGAATCAACTATGTCATGATGTCACAGGTGATCATGTGATGAAGGCAGAAACATTTTTTTTCATAACTTTCTACCCTTTTTGGGGGAAGAGCAAAGGTATTTGTCCAGCTCTACTTCCTGTCCCATCATTTGGGCTGCATTTCATGGCTTTGCCAACAACTAAGTCTGAGTAGGGCATGGATAGGAGACTAAAACATATCCACATCCACTTACCACTCCTCTATATAACAGTAGATTTGTGCACCAAAAATTATCCAGGTACATTTTTTTGTTTTGTGTTTGGTCCATTTTCGGACAAGGGATTTTGTTTCTTGCCCTTTCAGTACGGACACCATCCGGAGGCCTTTTTTCGGAAATGAAATTTGTTGTCATTTACCCTTATTCACACTCACACTCTCTGAAGTGGGATGAAATTGTCACAAGGCTCCGTACTGTTGCAGAAGCCCTCTGAGTGGCCAGGTTAACAGAGCGAATAGAGAGGAGAAGTGGACAAAGACAGAAGAAGCAATACAGAAGACAGAAGAGGAGGCAAGAAGAGGCAAGACAAGAGCCAAGGACACAGAAGCGGTTGGCTCAGAAGGTAGGGAGAAATCGACAGAGAGCATGAGAGAGAGTGTGGAATGACATCAATAAGATTAAGTGAGAGTGGAAAAAACAATAAAAAAATAATGGAAATCCAGAACCCTCTGCATTTGTTTGTTTTGTTGGGGTTCCTTTCAGTCATTCGTGCAAATTAATGAAATTAACAAAATTCATTAAAATTTTAATTTGTTCAAATTCGAATGTATAAGTCTAATACTCGGATGTCAGTACTTTGTCTAATTAGGTAAAAATAAAATGAAAGTGATAAAAAGCATGAAATACATGGATGGCAGGGTGTCTCATAAGTGTTGACACTGTAGGATACCCTCTTCATGATGGCTACAATCGAAAGCCTGAATCAACCAGCAGCCATCTAGCCTAGTCCCAATAAGTACTTTGTAAGTACTTTAATCTTTATTTGTTTCTGTAGTTTGTTCCACTTTTGGAGAGGGCACAAGCATGAGGAGATTCTGCTGTATTACTCTATGCATCTCTAAGGTGGCGGAGAGTGTTATTAGGGGACAATGAGCTTTCAGATGCATTAAAGTGCATATGATAGCTGAAGAGTACCCTTAACAAACCCAGTAACTTTTAAGTGATGCTGGCTGAAAAGGAATAAAGCAAAGGTACAATAGTGTCTATACAACACAGCATGTGTTTGCTATTTATCATTTTTTTTCTTTAAAGATTGCTTCAGGTGCCTATACCAACTTTGTTTAAATATCATAAAATTTTGCTCTTAGCGATGTAGCCCAAAAAAAAAAGAAGAAGAAGAACGTGTCAATCGTCCAGGTCACATGTTGTAACGAACAAGGAAATCATAAATGTAAGAAGTGTTGTTATTTTATGACAACAACAATTTGACAGTTTCCCATATAACAAAAACATGACACTTTTCCAAATATCAGAGGATGCTTCATCTGCTCCAGGGACTCTGGTACTGTCACAGAAATGGAAGGTCACAGACGGCCTTTATGATTTCTAGCGTTTCAAAATGTTGAGTAGCGGTGTGTGCACGCTAAATGCTGCAGGCTGAGGGGGATTTTTTTCTACATCATGGAGAAACTGACAGGGAGAAAAAGGCCTTACTATGACAGCGATAACCCTTAGGTTTAAGGGTTATGCCCTTAGCTGCCCAGAAGTAAAATTACCTATGTTAACTTTTAGCTCTGACTGTCTAAAATATCCCAAAAAGTCAGATCCACATTCATTTGTTTCCATACTTCTGACAGCATCCTATACTAATGCCCTGAAGCGTAAGGTCCACAGAATGTGTAAGCCGACTCAACCTGGTAGAGAGGAACTTTAGCTTGATGCTCCATCTATTGAAAATACCATATTTCTGTTTTTGATTATTATACATTACTTTACTTAAAATGCATTAAACATTCCTAGGCCAACACATATTTAACCCCGCCAGAAAGGATCTCAAAGGGAATGCTGGTCTAGGCAGCCCCTCTAAAGCAACACATAGCCAGCACAGGCTCCATAGGAAAGTTACTCCACACTGCATGTCTTCATAATGCAGCATGCTACGATATGATGTCCATACCTGGGAACTTCTGGGTTCCAGCTACCCAGAGCCTGCCCTTGCGGGACGCATCCAGGACTGCCCGCTGCCGTCGGTGGGCAGGCTGCTGATGTAGGGGGCGTTCCCGCTTTCGTCAGGGGTGTTCTCTCTGATGTCAGGAGGCGTTCCTGCTGACATCGTGGGAAACACCTCCATTTAAAGAGGAAATGGGCGGGGAGTGGGGCCTGTGAAGACCCCGCTCCCATGACCCGGAGTATTCGGGTGTTGACCCCAGAGAACCTAGGTATGATTATGATGTCATATGCCAGTGCTCAGCATACAGGGCTGCAGCCAAAATACATAATTAACATCATCAACAAAAGTTTAAACTCTTCTGTGCTATACTCAAACAAATGAGTGAGCAAACCAAGGGAGAGAGAACCCTCCCACACCCGGAATGTTCCCAGACTTTTGAATATGTGTTTATTTGGTAACTTTTGCATTGGTTACTGTAAGCTTGCAGGATTCCCAGTGATTTTTGAAAAGTAAATTCCTTTATCCACTAAAGAACAATGTTGTATCACAGTGACCTAAAGGATTCCTAAACAGAACAAAAACTTAACTTTGGAACAATTATTTTGTATTCATACTTTATTCTCTAAAGGGATGGCACATTTAACTGCAAGACAAAAACATCGGTCATTAAGTATACAAAAATTATAAGAAATGTGAAGGTTTTCTTGTTTGTTAGTTTCCAGGGAAACTGTATGCTAATTCCTAGCATTTTTTTTCTTTTAAAAAGGATTTTGCTGATTCTTCAGTAAATGTATTGTTTTTCTTAGAACGAAGCAACGTAAAGTAGACAACCTAACCATATTAACCACAATAATCCACAGACCACAGCAAGAAGGTCCCTTATGATCGGAGCAAACCTTAGCTTTCTCATTAGCAATCAGAAAATCCTCTTGATGTCTGCCGGTTTCAAATCAGGGCAAGTGTCTTTATTGCTACTGCGAAGCCCAAAAGGATAATATAAATAATGTGTTCTAATCAGCAATGAACATATGAGATCCCACATTCATAACAGGGGAAGGGAAATTGTTGAATGCTGTTGAGTAGCTTAAAAGAGTGTAAGGGATCCTGGAAGTAAGGTTCTTGGTGATAACAAGCCAAAAAGCCCACTAGGGTCAAACAGAAGCAAATGGTGCCTGGTATTTTGTTTGCTTTATTGAAATGCAAGTTTGCCTATTATGTTACTGTTCTTCTGATATATTTTAATTTCCCCTAGAAGACCCTGCATAATAATAATGATAATAATTATAATAATAATAGTAATACAAAATACTAGGAACTGATAACAATATCTTGATGCATATACCTTAGTTGCAAAGCAAACATTTATACCGCAGATTTCAGACCACAAGGTCCAGTAGCAGTAAGGTAGTGTGTCCTATATCGCACAGAAGGGAATCTTTATTTTTCATACTTTTTGATTATGGGAAGAGAAAATAAATGATTTCTTCGTCAGGATGTTACATTAATCTGCTGGTTGGCAAAATGTGAATGTGTCCTGAAATAAATGGACACCCTTTCCCCTACCTGGCTCAGTCTATGTTCCATTTGCCCTACCCACTTGTGTCTAGCAGTACACTTCAGCACAAATTACCCTTCTATCCCAGTTCTCTGTAACCAGTTCATCAGTTATCGCCACTTCAGATAAGGACAAATGATTATATTTACACAAACTAATACCTCCTCTAGACTTTAGTGCATTCGATTTGTACAAATTTCAATTCAAACTAAAGTTGCCAATTTCACTCTTACTAATGGTTTCTCATGCTCTCACCCACCCTCTGTAACTTTCTCTCCCCCTTATTCACTCTTTCACACTCTCTCTGAATGTCACACTATCTTCTCCGAAGCCTGCTCTTTTGCAGAAGTTCACCAGGAGGCCAGAATGATGAAGACAGATTGGTGAAGAAAGAGAAGTGTTTCGGCACCTCTCTCTCCTTGCAAATCTATCTCCATTATACTGGCCTCTATGTGGGAGCCACTGGGACAATCTCTCCCCCGTTCCGCCAATCAGGGGAGAAGGTGTGGCCAGTGGCTCCACCCTTTTCGGACAAGTTCACTGGGAGGCCATGTCCATGGAGAAGCGGACAAAGAAAGCAGATGAATAAAGAAGACAAAAGAACAGGAAGATGCAAGAGAAGAAAGGTAGAGAGAGTATGAGAGAGTGTGAAAGAGGGTGAGAGTAAGTGTTGGAGAGTGTGAAAGAGAATGAGAGAGTTAATGAAGGTGAGTGACAATGAATTTTGTTCCTGAATGTAAAATGCCCTCTGATTTTTGTCTGAACCTAAAGGGCGGGAAATGAAATCCAAAATTCCAAAATGAAAGAAAAATCACTTACGATGCCTTTGCACAAGTCTACAACCTGTTTTTATGCAGACAGTATCCAGGTAGTGGAAGTATTGAATAGATGAAACAGGTGCAGTTAAATCTAAAATAATGAAAGAAAAATGGTGTTAAATACAGAATCTCAAAATTTTGTGCACCTCTCCAAAACTGTAAGCTGAAGAGGTTATAGGCAACTGTGAGTGACAGGAAAGCTCTATCTGTAGCTTTGTGTACTTTGGCTCAGTTTAATCCCTGGATAAAGGTAGTGAGAGAGAATATCGCCAGACACAAGAGACAGGCTGAACAAAAAATTCCGGGCTTTATTTTCAAGTATCTCTGCTGTTCAGAAGAGTGCTAGACAAGGAGGGTCAGATCCCAGAAGCATTGTAACCTCTCAGTAGTGGGTATAGTAAATGAAAAAGGATGAAAGAGGTATTAACAGAGAAAAACTCATGTCACAACAAGGCAGACATTCCTTTAGTCAGTAATAAGTAGACATTTCGGAAAATATTTTTGTTTTAATTTAGATAACAAGCATGTATCTATTAAAACCCAGATATTTCTAAGCCAGATGATTAAGGACAAAGATAACAAATATTTCGTATTTTCCATGGTTTGAAAACATCAAGAAAAGTCTTCATCAAGCATTTAAAAGAATTCAAATGACACTTCTGAGAAAAAAAAATCTAAGAGGTATAGCTGAGCAATAAAGATGTTAGGTACATTCAGCAAGTAAAACAATGTCTTTGAAAGGCTTTAACCTTGTGAATGCTGCTTTTTTTTAACTTCTAAAATTGTATAATTAGAAGTCGACTGAAGTCTGTAAGTGTTTGTTCGACGACAGTTTGAAACAAATTTTATGCAGTTTTTACCACTGTGGTTTTTTTTTACAGCTTAAAACTAGCGGCGTTTGTGAAAAAAAGCATGTTAACTTACTGAACCTAAATAGAAACTGTATCAAAGTTACATTTCTTAAATTAGAAACAAAAGTGATGCAGTTTGGTAATAGGGTAAATCAAAGCAAATTAGCATATACTATAACTTAGTGAAATAAGATACATTACACATAATCATATTGGAAATCAAAGCTCTACCAAATGATCACTTTTGTGATATCCCAAGTGTATTTAATGCTTATATATATATATATATATATATATATACATACACACAGTATATAATAGATAGAGAGATAGATAGATAGATAGATAGATAGATAGATAGATAGATAGATAGATAGATAGATAGATAGATAGATAGATAGATAGATAAAAATCCTAAACCTTAAATTTGCATAGAGTGCATGCTGTTTCATGACAGTCTGTCCTTGATAGATATGGCACAGGCAAAGCTGGTAGAGTATGGAGTGGGTCATAATTCTTTACAGGGTCATTCAAGCCCAGGCCAGTGGCCAACATTGCTCCATATTGCTGTGTGTGGCCACTGGCTGGATATGCCTGGTCTCTCATGTGCAGCCTCTCATATACAGCCAGTTGCTGCTCTAACGTCATTTGGTGTCCTTGGCTTTAAAGTCTTAGAGCTGTCTCTTCATCTCCACTGTAATGCATTGGATAGTTCAATGGTCCCTTTACATTTTTTTTGTCTTCCATATTCCCCTGAGAAAGGGCCATATTATTTCTTGACTTTAATTGCATATTTTATACTTTGGAAAGAGCTTATTTGGTTAATACAGTGCACAGCTGGCATTTGTTTGAATATGTAAGGTGTGTTATATAACCATTTCATTTTTAATCCAAGATGATACCTTTTATTGGTTCTACATAGAAAATGAAATACAAGGGTCATATCATTAATGGTTCTGCTCTGGGTGATCTCATTTTCTTCCAACTAAAAGTAATGTAAGAATTGAATATTTTAATAAAATACCGAAACTCAAAACTTATTTCAGATTTTTGCATGTTCACAGAAGAAATGACAAGTAATTAAAACTTTTTGTAGTCTTTTGAGCGTTAATAAAAATGCATAAGCTTTGAATTTACATTTATCCCAATATATTGAGAATCTACTTACGATTTTGTAAATCTTATGAAGGTATAAACTAAGAAAAAAAAAGTTGTCGACGTACCACTTGTCAAGTTATAAAGATGAAATTGTCAGACACATTAAACAATGTAATGGAACGTCTGATATATTGCAATGTGTATATCATGGTATCTTTGGGCTGCCATTCTACATTCAATGTCTTTGAAGCCTACAAACTATAAAATTTTAATCATTAGCAGCCTCCAGAGGATCTAGTGATAATACCTATAGGACAGCTTTCAGATTCCTCGTCAGAAGAGAGAAAGACACCACTATAATTCCACAAGTGTAATAGATCTTTTGTTTTTAGATCCTGAAAAGACATATCTAAATTATTACAAGGGAAAATGTAACATTATAAGTCAGAATCCTCAAGTAAAGTGTACTTTGTATGTAGGACATTCCTATATTTCAAACTCTATTTAAATTTTGAAAATAATTTGCTATTTCTGTGTTATTTGGTTAAAATGAATAAAATCTGAATTCAGGCCATTGTTCATTTTTTATTTTATTGAAAATTCATATCTAATGTTTTTTTTTGGGGGTTTTTTTTGCATAGAGGAGTTGATTAAATAGTAGTTTTAGATTAAATTGTTTAGATGTGTGAATAAAATGTAGTTATGGCTTCAAACACGTTTGGAATGGGTTTGAATCCGTCATTCAATGCTTGGTCTGTCTTCCTACGACTAGCCTTTCCATCACCTCAGCTTGTATCCTTAACTTGTTCTATTATGTAGTACCAAGCTGAGTCATTGTTTCAAGCAGAAGGTGACATGTTAATAGCTTAATAGTATAATCTCCCAAATAATAATATGCTGTCACACTGTCTGAAGCACAATGTTTACAGGAGAAGTGGTAATGTATGATGACATTAATTTGAATAAAAATGAATTTACTGCTGTTGTCTCATTTGCAGTAAATTTTCACATCTTTCATGCACAACTGGTGCTCCGTGACCTCTTTCATTATTGTGTTCTTGGGTAGCTGCTGCTTGCTTTAAACGGGAAGACTGGCAAATGAGACAGAAACCTGCAGCTTAATAACTGATTTCCAGAAAAGAGTTCACACCAAAAAAAAAAAGCTTTCTTCATTTTGTTTACTGAGATAACATGATTGCGTGCCAGGCTGCTTAATTAAGACGAGTTAAAGGTGGTGGTAGAGAAACAAGAATGGACTGATACGATTTTATAATGCCAGGTTGGCATTAAAATGTGTCAATAAAATTATTTGAAAAACGAACCAATTTTCATGCGGTTTGAGTTTCATGGTGATTAATGTTACAGTGCTATTTAGTACAGAATCGGCAGCATAAATTATCAGGGATGAAAAGGGGGCGTGGTTTATTTGTAACCCCACCCACTCTTTTGTTTATGATCATTTAAAGGATGGTGTTTCATAAAAAATTAGAGGAAAAAAAGATTGGAGAATTAAATTGTTAATTTTTGGTTTCCATTTTCCATACCATGTCTAAGTTGACTTAATGGAGACACGTCTTCTCTCTTGGGGCAATCTCATCGCATCAACTATAATATGCTATCCTTTGCTAACAAGCAAAGCTTTGTCAACAAACTTTTCTTTGGAGGTGAATTGCACATCTTTACTGCCTTAACGATAAATCATAATTTCATAAATGGGTAAAAATTTGGTAGCTTTCACGGAGGCCAGAAAGTTTCTGCCAGCTCCATATGCTGCACCGTACCAGAGGGACATTTGAAAGGCCATGACTTCATTATTATATATTGTGCTAGCCAATCACAGACAGGAGTATTCTGTAGCAAGACATCTGACAAAAACTTCAACAGATATTTCACAATCATAAATATTTATTGTACTATAAAGTTGCCAGCAATTTAGCATTTCAAGGTTTGCAGAGGTTCAGCCACCAATTTAACCATGTTGTCTCCAAGTGTTTTTGGTTCTAATTAAATCGAATGGTTAACAGCACACACTACATTTCAAAGATGCCTATTCATAGCTTTATTGTATTGTTTTATGTAGAGTTTTGATGTGATAATGTCCTGTCTATCGTAAGGGGCCTCTATATTTGTTCTGCTACATTTCCGGTTGGCTTCACTCTATGCAGTTTAATGGACAACTAGTGACACGGAGAAATTTGTCTGCCCACTGGCAAAATGTACCAGGAATGTTTTGTAAATATTGGCAATTATGTACTTGTGGTTTTATGGGTAGGGCATTTGACTCATTAGGAAATATGTTAGGTCAAATTGTTATATGGAAATTAAAATTCAGCAGGGCTATCTTGTATTGGAGGGAAGGGTTATAACAATGTAGACATTTAGAAAGTTAATTAAGCATGTGAAGGTGTTTTTGCGTTTAATGACAAGCAAGTAAAAATAATATGTATGTATGTATATTTGTATTTTCTAGCACCAAAAAGGCCCGCTTTACAGATAACAGTAAAATAAAAGAGAGGTTGAAAAGTCCAGTGATTTATTAATTACAGACCCACATATATGTCCTGATGAAAGTCTATAAATAAAAAGACTGCAACGTTGACCAGAAAAACTGAGTTTCACGAAATCTTTTAAAACAAGTCCTATGAGTGCCGGTAACTATCTTTTGAATTTATATATATATATATATATATATAGTCATACGTGCATTTAGAGAACAGTAGGTTTGAATACAATAGTAAAGGAGGTCCCTGCCCTGTAGAGCTTACAGTCTAATAGTAGGGAGTGGGCAGGCATATAAATACAATTAGAGGGGGAGGTAGAGACATTTTACTTATGGTATTATGGGCATATCATAACACAATAGTCTGAACCCCTTTCAGTTCCCCCCAAATGCTCAGATCTTTAAATCAGTAAATGTTTACTTACAGTTAACACCTTAATCTTGTTTTGGATCAGGTCAGGGTCATCTTACTTTACAAAATAATATTTAGTTTAAGGATTCAGGGGACATACTATTTCACCAAGAGGTGGAAGATCTCACCATGAAGAACAACCTCTACAGCAGATTCAGATAGCAGCTTAGGCTTCAGGCCGCCTCAAGCTACAGAACCAAGTCATTCTTATATCATGGTATATAAGCTTGGCTGAAGCCTAAGAGCATTCAGTTAGTGTGTCTGTATGATGGGATCAGATCTTGTATACAACATATTCAGTAAACATATGGAGACCAAAAAAGTGGCAAGCCTTCTTAACACAGTTTGGAGCACGCAAAACAAAAACACTTTACAATATGGGCATGACAAAAAAGACTCTTGCATGTTTTTTGAATAAGAAAACATATTTTAGGCTCAAACAAGGATAATGTAGAACCATTCTGATTGCTGGAGCAGGCATACCGAGGAGCCAACCTGACTGATTAAACCTTTGCACCATAGACCCAGAAATCAGGAATTGTAAGTAAGAGGTGATAAAAGTACTGAGATATTTTGTTGCATTATTACCGAGGGTGTAGTTAACACACGATACAATGTACCTGATTAAAACAGTTGCACAGCTCGCAAGTGATTTATTTTTCACCCATCATTGGACTCATTCTTTAAGCCATCTGTTGCAGAAACATACATAGATATGCTCTACTTTTAATATGTATTTTCAAAGCATTTAACCAGGACAATATGCATTGAACTTTGTCCCATTTAGAATTTTATATATATATATGAATTTTATATATATGAATAACAGAATACATTAAAATATACTAACGGTTTTAACTACAGCTGTACAAAGTAAAAGTACAAAGTAGAGGTATGATCATCTGTTTCATAAAGTGCTTTAACATAACAGCTCTGATTATCAAAATTACCTATGTAGCAAGTATTATTTAGAATAAAAGGGGGGAGAGGACATCACCAGAAGTTCCGGTGACATCCTCCAAGCAGGGTGATTGGATGTCACTGGAAGCTCTGCCATTTTGGCAGAAGTTTACACAGGGTTATCTAAGGGCATAATGATGGAGCTTCTGGTGACTTCCTCTTACCTGACCCTCCAATCCTTCACCGGGAGGTCATGTACACTTAAATGAGGATGAGGAAAGAAGGGGGAAAAAAAGAGGATAGAGAGAAAAGAGAACAGGAATATGAGGAATAAGAAGATGCGAGACACAGAAACCGAGCTGTGAAACACGGAAGTGAAAGTGGTTGACATGGAAGGCAGAGAGACAGAGTGTGAGAGAGTGTGAGTGAAAGAGCCTACACATTTTAGATGAAAAGTCAGAGCTTTTCACTTTGTTATCTGTATCATGGAGGGTCTGCCCTCATTTTCACAGATTTTGGCAAATTTTTTAAAGTGTGTAATTTGTACAAATTTGAATGAAGACATGTAATATTCCCTTTAAAGGGGGACAAATGGCAGGTGCTTAACAGCCCTCCGCTCTACTTCCCGCTCCTGTTCATATTCTGTCTTTTTCTGATCACATATCACCCCAGTTTTAGGCAGACGTTTCTCTTGTGCACACACAATACAATGTTGAGCATGTTCTACCTTAGCCTTCAAAATTAACACCATTAACTTTTAGCATTAGTTTTAGGCTGTGGTGGGAACTCAGTAGTTTATGTTCTAAGAGACATATGGAAAGTAAATCTTTGACTGAGACATCTGCCCTTTTTGCTCAATTGTTAATTCTCGCCTGCATGTCCACGTAAATCTAAACGATTTATAGCCCAACTAACTGTAAAAAATCAGCTAGAATTACAAAGAGAAACAAATTAATTAATAAAAGTTCTGCCTAATAAAAGATAAACAATAACAACGGATCACAAAAAAGTTTAAAAAAATATTTTTGCTGGAGTTCTTATTGACATATTTGATAGTTTGAAACATATAACATTACATAAACTTTCAGCACCTCTTCTTCAGAGCTAGGATACAAATTAGGAGAGTACATCAATATCATGATGAGGGAAGGTGAAGGATTGGAACCAGATGGGGGGTAGATAAAAAATGGCTTTCTTAACTACTGCATGCAAAGTGCTGCCCTGGAGAATGTGGGATATATACTATGATGTATACTAACGCTAACACATTCAACAGTAGCATGGGGAAAATATATGCGTCTTGGGAAAAATGGCTTATGGAAGATTCATGCAAATCATAAAACAATGAGTTAAGTAGTCTCTGGTAAATATGTCTGGGAACTCTCTGGGTTGACCTGGAGTCTCCTGTTGAAGCTGAGCTTCCCTGGGTCTCCAGGTCAGTTTCTCTTTTTTCCAGGATTTTTTTCTAACTTTCCTACCTCAGCTTACCCACTAAAATGTGTCTGGCTATCATGGTGGAATATGTTGAAATATCTCATTTTTTAAATGAATCACTTTATGGTGATAACTTTTCACCCCCACTCTGTACTTAGACTTGCGCATATTAGAACATGGATATTCATAATCTAGCACTGAAACGTGTCATTAAACATACAGATCCTTAGCTTTCTAGTTACATATACAATACATGCTGTTTTTAAAAGAATAAGAGTTAAGCACATCTGCAAAATTTACTTTTCTGCCAATATTTCTTCACTTTCTGCATTGAAATTTGGCTTTAAAATACTACGGTACAGGAAACAAGTGTTTTTTTTTTGTTCTAAAAGATAATGAATACACCAGCTCATGTTTTCTGCGTTGCCAGGTTCGTGTTTGTTCAATTATTATTTCAAACTGTATACCACGAGTTAAGAGTCACTATCTGCCTCGCAGAACTATCCCTTTTCAAGAGCGTAGGTTTATACCAAGTCTGTGAATATTCATGTCTACTGAAAATAATAACAGTATTATTATTGTTGAAACCTACAGGGAAGCTATCTGCCAGCGAGAGATTATTTAAAGCAGTTTCTCCGATCAGCCTCCTCCCTACAGAAAATGCTCTGAAAAAATCCTTGCAGACACTGAGGGAAAAGCTTCTTTTTTTCTAAAGCTGTGTTTTCAAGGATAAAATCTAACTTGCAAAGATACTTATTACATGTCTGTACCCTTAAGCTGCAGAGACGACACTACTTGCTTACAGGTGGCAGAGCGAAAAGCTCGAAAAAAGCAACAAACCCCCTGAAGTCTCAAGTCAGCGCAATCATCTTCAACTCCCAAATTGTCCTAGAAGGAGAATAGAATCGGATTTGTCTTAGGCTGTTTGGCCAAACTGGGGCACAGATGGGATAATGACTTTTACAAACAGCATTTTGATGAGAGGAGGGGAGAAGGAATCGTATGTAAAATGCACAAAGGCTGCATAAACACACTGATGCCTGCAGCTGGAACAAACTAAAAAGATGTTTAATAATTTAGAACCAAGCAGGCAGGGCTTGTGCAGCTGTTGTGTGCAGGGGACCATGAAAGTCTTCTATTTGACAGCTGGCTCCATCTTTCCCCAGTTGCTACGTGAAGAAGAGAATGCAGATTTGGGATTAGCCAATCCCCGGTACCCTTGCCCATCTGCCACAAAGACCCTTAGCTCTGACTCCTCTCAGTAGAAAAGCACGTACATAAAAAAAAAAAAAGTCCACACTCTCCTAAACATATGTATTGCATCAATATCAGCCGTCAGCCATTCTGAGGGTCTGTTGACATGCCGCCAGTACATGGCTGCTGTCATTTGTGCTTCGGGGCACATTTTGCATTTCACACATTTGCAGAAATACAAAATGATGTTGGATGCAAACAATTCAGGGCCTAATTGGCTGAATTACTTTAATGTTACCTTGTGTCCCCATCTGATTAACATTGCTCAGCTGGGAGGCTTTCAGAAGGAGGAGGGGAATAAAAAGGCTTCTGGAGGGCAGGTGAAGTAATGTAGACCGTGAATAGGAGATTCTTCACAAAGTCCCAGCTGACATCCAATGCGAGATAGATAGTTAGCAGGAAAGGAATGCTACGATGACTGATTTAACATAAGATAGATAGACATACCATAATAATATATTATATACCCTATTTATATCATACACTATATGTGTTTATGCACCATATTTGTAACGAGTTATATAGCAAACGTTTTAATTAACCTGATATTACAATACAAAAGTTGTGATATTTTCGTAATATTGTCTATTTTGCTTCAGGAAAGAGCATGTGGGTTTAGAAAGTGTGGTGGAGCAATTAAAATGTCAAATTAAAGTGTTTGGGAAAGATTTATCACACATAAGACCAGATGGTCCCTTTAACAAGGCATGGCAGGGCTTTTTAGGTTTGCACAATACTCACTACATTTTAAGTTACTGTCATTTTAGTATTACTGTCTTTATTGTTTAATAAGCACCAACATATTTCAGAGAGCTGAATTAATTTTGACATGATTTACAGCAATGAATATTTGTGTTGAATATGATGCAGCGATCTTTTTTGTGACATAAGACACCAATCTTTTATGTGATTTTCTCCAAAAAAATGCCTTTTTTTCCAGGAAAAACTGTAATATATTCTTTTTATATAAGTGGATAGTTTTGGATTGTGTCCAATAGATGGAAACAATGATTATCTGTTTCTTAAAGGGACTCCTAGGTCGATAAAATATACAGTATTTTGTAGAAACATAAAAATATATTTTATTTGAATTAGCTTTGACTAACATGATTTAAGGAACTGGTAAAGTTTGTCCCTTGTTCATGCAGGGACACATCACTGAAATGCTTGGTAGAGTCATGTAATGAAATTATTAGCGCAGCGGCTTACGCTGTATGAGTGAGCGTTAGTGTACATGTTAGCATATAGTGTTGGAGTGAGTGTGTGTGTGTGGCATTAGAGTGTTTGTGCTAGTCTGTTGTGTTACAATATGTTAGTGAGTTTGTGTGTTAGTCTGTGTATGTGTTAGTTATGAGGAGGGGCAGAGGCCTGTGGAACCACTTGGCTTTATTGCCAAGGCAGAAGATACCAGCCCTATGTCACCCTATATTATGTCTATAGATGTGGAGTTAGTGGTGGGGTAATATTTTTTCCTACTGTTGCCAACAGTAACAGGATTAACCCCATATTTTGTAGTTGGTGGACACGAAACCAATGGGTATTATTCCAGCTCGTTTTTAGCGTGTTAGCCTCAGCAGCACTGATAGACTGCATAGCTGCACAAAATGGTGTCCACCATGTGTATGATATATAAATAAATAATTGTTTTTAAAAAAAGCTGATTCCCCTCTGTCAGATTATACGTATATTCCAGACAGTTCAGAGGAGACTCCTATTGAAGTTAGGGTGTAGCAGGAGACAATCACATATATGAAAGCTTAATGCTGTCATTGGCTGTCACTGCTCTTTAATTTCAATGGAATTATTTTTTTTTAAATGGGAAGACTTGATGGTGTAACTGGCTCTTATGGAATCAGAGGTCATAACTATGCTCGGGGGCTGTTGTGCCATCGTGTTGTCACAGGTTGATAAGAGTCCACAATAAAGAGTGTAGCCACTAAACATGAATGTAATCAACCACACCAACTTGCAATATGTCTTTCATCTCACGGTCAGCTTTTAAATGCTTGTACATGTTGTATAGTGAGGTAGTAATCAGAGGTTTGCCTGTGGGCCCAATTCATGGCAAAGGGGTCGTAATTTTAATGTCATTTAAATTCATATTACCAAATGACACAGTTCACTGTCTAAGGCCACTTTTAGTTAGTGATTTTACAGGATCTTAGTTTTTTTCTTTTCATGTACGTGCGCCTTAAGCATAAAGTCTAGACAAAAAAAAGAATGAAATCATCACTTTTAAAGGAAATAATTGCTTTACGTGCCTTACATTTGTAAATTTAATTGCCAGGAAACACGGAAGTTAACGTGGAATGTAAAATAGGTTTGTAAAATTTTATAATGCACGTAAGTAGAATTAGAAATAAAATTAGTTTTCTTTTATTGTTTTGCTTTATTTTGCTTAAAAAGAAGTACGGCCTCGGGTAATGTCTTGGTTAGGATTATTGGTTTAAAGGGATATCATGCTAAAAAGTACAAATTATGTTAGGTAACTACTAACTAACATGAACTGTATTAAAAAATGTAGTATATTGAAAACATACAAAGTAGAGTCAAAGAGGTGAAAATCAATAATGAGCTTCGTCAGGGGGCGACGAAGCTCATTGCAGCAAAACGTACGTTGGGGTTGGTACGTTTGGACTTGGCACCATTCATCACCAGGCTTTTTGCTGTTTTCAGCCTTGTTTCTAGGTTTGGTTAGTTACTTTTGAGCACCGATGTACCATTGCTGTATGTTATTTCATTTGTTCCTTTTAACTTTATCGCTGTGGCCATCCTTGTGTTTCTTATTTGTGCCTTTATATATATACGTATTTCCATCCTAGCTCCTGTAGTCCTGTGCCCTTGTTCATATGTACCTTCCTATATGTGTCTTGGTGCCGAGATGCTTTTTTATTATATATATTTTTTATATGTATTTAAATCATATTGTTTAATAAATATTTACTTTGTATATACCTTTTTTCCTTACGTGCTCTCCTTGCATTAGGTTTTGGTGTTTATAGTTTAGAAAAACGCTGCCTCAGAGGGGCTATGATAGCATTATATAAATATATTCGGGGCATTGTGTAGAAATCTGTTTATAAACAGGACTATGCATAGGACACATGGTCATGCGTTCAGACTGGAAGAAAGGAGATTTAGACTAAAGCAGAGGAAAGGGTTTTTTTACAGTAAGGACAATAAGGATGTGGAATTCTCTGCCTGCAGAGGTAGTTTTATCGGAGTCTGTACAGACATTTAAACTGCCTGGAAAAACATAATATTCGGGGATATAATCTTTAATTATGGGGAAACAGCTTATTGATCCAAGGCAAAATCTGACTGCCATTTTGGGGTCAAGAAAGAATTTTTTCCCTGGTTAGTGCCAAACTGGGTTTTGTTGCCTTCTTTTGGATCAACAGCAACAAATTAACAGATATAGGAAAGGCTGAACTTGATGGACGCATGTCTTTTTTTCAGCCTATATAACTATGTAACTATGTATATCCGGTCCATCCTTAACATTGGCATTTTTAACTCTTGCGTAATACACCCTAACTCCCGCTTCATTGTAAGCTCCTTTGAGCAGACCCCTCTTTACCTCTTGTTTCTGTAAGTTGAATTGTTATGTTATATACTACTTGCAAAACAGAAGACTAAAGGGAAAGTTATAGCGAGCGATGGTCAGTATGAATTACAACTTCAATTAAGCAAAAGTTTTTTGTCATAAATTAACTCTGCCGCTGTGTACAGTGCTAAAACATATGAGAAAATGGTTAAAATATGATATTAATATCTTTTTTAATCGTATTTTAATTTTCCTTAAAAGATTATTGAATCGGCAGCTATAATTGCAGGAAAATAGTGAGCTTGTTAATTAGCTTAACACAGCTTCCTCCCTTGTTAAGTGTTTCGAATTGCAGCATAGAAAAGTAATAACCCGTAACTCTGGATGACTTACCTTTGTAATGAGTTACAGTAGCATTGGCATCACAAATATTCTCATTTAGATTTTAGTCTTCATTGTAAATATTCTGGCATTAGAGGGATATTGTTAGGTTGACCTTCAATGTTGTAGTGTAATAGACTTTAGGGGTTGCCCGTCTTTGTTGGTCCCAAAGGTGAAATCTCTTGGGCTGATTTTATTTATCTTTAAGTATTAACCTCATTTTCAACATATCACCTCGTAATTTTTTAGCAGCGTGGCGGTGTAATTTTGAATCCCAAATTACTTCCTTAGCTGCTCAAAGGTTTACAAGGGGAACATCTTGTACTACATTAAAAGTCTAATGGTGAACAATATTTAACCTTTTATAATTTTTTAGGCTCCGTCTAGTCTGCTGCGAAAAGTAGAAAATACATTGAATCATTAAAGAACACTTATGGCTACTTTCTGGAAGTATCAGGAATTGTGATTTCTTAAAAGGATGTGGATCAAATGAACTCACTTAACCTTTGGGAGACCAGCCTATAAAGGTAATACAATTTAGCTTTTTTGCTTTACATTTAATTTGAATCCCTATATTTTTAAAAAATATTATTATTATTATTATCTTTTATTTATATAGCGCCAACAATTTATTCAGCACTTCAATACAAATATTCAAGGGGTATGTGCGTAATTGTAGTAATTGGTTAACTACAATCGCAATGTGTATGCTACAAATAGGAATATTCAATCCCACTTGCCTCCCACAGCAGCCTCTAGTGTAGTGTATGAGAAATATGGTTATATGGTTGTAAAAATAAATATATACAGCACAAATCTTTAAAAAGAACACTTATGTCTATCTTGAAGAAGCCATCTGAACTTGTAATAGAAAGTTGTCTCAAAAGGGATTCATAATAGCAACTTCATAATGGTCCAGGGCACAGATGCACATATTTTATTTGATTTTGTTCCCCTCATTTTAATTGTATTTAACAGTTTTAATGATGTCAGCTTCACTAAGAAATGTGTGAAATCGTGTCTGTGATTAATAAAAATGAGAAAATGTTACAGAATATTTCCCCGTAATGGATGTAATACTGATCTGTTCTCATGGTTTTTGTTAAAAAAGTGAGAAAATGAAAAGCAGATTTGTCATTCTTTGCAGAAGAAATGTGATACCTTTAAATGTTTAAGTAATATTTCCTGTAAAACACACAAAGACATCTGCAAAGCTGTTTCCAGACACATTTGGAAGTGGCAAGGGCAACTACAAGTGACATGAATGAGGCTTGGCATTTAACCCCTAGGACAATGAAAAATATATAATCATGGAACTCATACACCATATTTTGGAGCCCCATAATATGTATAATTGAGTTTGTCATATTACCCAAATCTTACATTTTACAATTCAGTAAAATACATAAACTCAAGAAAAATAAAATACGCTGATTGCAAAGTGGGCATGTATAAATGTACAAATTCTGTATTTAGATGTTATACACAAGGTAAACTGCAACACAGCACAGAACACAACCATCTACGCCACCAAGCATACGCAGGCACAGCTTTTATATACAGTGAATCCAGTGAACCAGTACATCTGAGACAAATCATCATGCATTGACACAAAACACAGTACAATGAAGTAACAGTAATCATGACACAACACCAAAGATTTTAAACTGTTCTAGCGGTTTGAAAAACTGGTTTTGTTATAGGAATGACATCCAAGGATGTGGGGTTGGGTGAATAAAAGAAAAGTCAGCTAAGAAGACGCTCAGGGGACCAGGAGAGTAGGGGAAGGGGATTAATCCTCCTCCTAAAAAGGATAGGATAGTCTTTAGCAAGCTGAGGATCAGCCAGCGAAAGTCTCACGCAGTAATCGTTTACCTTCTCGTGAGCAGGTGTTTCCTAGCAGACCACAAAGCTTCTTTAACAAAACACATTAGGTGCCAGGCTTCTTTGATGACACTGTCCATGTGAGTTCATAGAAAGAGTCTATCTAAAACAGAAGGGTAGGAGAGGAACTTCCTTCCCACAGATTTTTTTTAGTTTTTTTTCCAGGGACATGATGCACTGTGGGAAGAATATGTAAATGCACAGCCCCCTGGTATGCAGAAATTTCCTCAGAGGAAGGCCTCCCTTAATGGCTACCATTGCCATGTCCTTGTGTCTGTTGGTCCAGCCTCTCTTGTGGAAACAGGGGACCCTCAAACCTGCTTGATAATGTCCTTACCAGCAAAATTCGGGGCGCATGTGTACATAGAAAAAAGAAATAATAAACAGTGCCAGCACAACAGGCTCGTCTGAGGTATGAAGACTGTTCTTTATTCTTTAAAATCTCTAAGAGCATAAAATAAAGAAAACAACCATATGGTGCAGTATCTTCCTTAATAGTATGTGCGCAAGTTAAAAAAGCACTTACAGGATGGTTGAATTCAAGTCGCTATTCAAAATAAATGTCCATTGAAGTGGATCAGGAACATGCAGATTAAAAAACTTCTCAACGCGTTTCGCCGCTCACTGGGCTTCCTCAGGAGAAATAAATATCAATTGATGTCATCCGCTATGATAATCCGCAATCGTGGTGAGTAAAAATAGAAATTTCTATTTTTACTCACCACGATTGCGGATTATCATAGCGGATGACATCAATTGATATTTATTTCTCCTGAGGAAGCCCAGTGAGCGGCGAAACGCGTTGAGAAGTTTTTTAATCTGCATGTTCCTGATCCACTTCAATGGACATTTATTTTGAATAGCGACTTGAATTCAACCATCCTGTAAGTGCTTTTTTAACTTGCGCACATACTATTAAGGAAGATACTGCACCATATGGTTGTTTTCTTTATTTTATGCTCTTAGAGATTTTAAAGAATAAAGAACAGTCTTCATACCTCAGACGAGCCTGTTGTGCTGGCACTGTTTATTATTTCTTTTTTCTATGTACACATGCGCCCCGAATTTTGCTGGTTACGTGTTTGAACGCCGAGAGGAGCGTTTTGGTTGGGCTGCGGCAGTGATACATTAGAGAAGTATTTTTTGGTTCCTATTCTTTTACCATCACCTTACACGTGTTTTTTGGGTGTTTTTAGTTTTTAGTTTTTCTGATAATGTCCTTACCTCTGATTAGCTCACTGATCACCCCAGGGGACCGCAAGTCTTTTTTAGCTCATTCCAATTGATGTTCTCTCTTAAACTTGATAACATCAAGGTAAAACCCTGGTGTATTCCAGTTGTAGGGGATTCATTTGTTTGTTAATCTCATTAATCTAAAGGTAAGACTTTTATTCAACGCTGTAATCCTCTGGGTCGTGGGAGCAGGGTACTGACATGCCCCACTCCCCGTCCATTTCCCCTTTAAATGGGGGTGCTCCTCACAATGTCAGCGGGAACACCCACTGAATTTGGCGGGTATGCCCTGTGGTGTCAGAATGAATGCCCACTGACAACATTGTGGCTGTCCACAATCGTCACCAGGACCGTCCACTGATGTCACTGGGCAGTCCTGGCTACGTCCCGCAAGGGTAGGCTCTGGGTAGCCGGAGCCCACAAGTTCCCACGGATGACCATTTGACCCAAAGATAATGAAAAACTATACTTGGCATTGCATGGGTTGATTTACCTACCTAATATTCTTTCCCCAAGACCTACTCCTGCGAATGACCATGCGAGGCCTTGGCCCTTTAGGGCTGGAAGCCGTCTGATAACGTAAGTGTGACTGGATATGTGCGGCTTCTACATTTCTATTCTCACGTAGCATGCAGCTGCACATTTCCAAGAGGTGCAAAGGCGGATTGGGCAAGTGTGTGGCACTGTCGGCCAGATGAGCAATCTGGATCTGCTAAGTACTCTAATATGCATTCATGTTTGTGGGGTCACTATTATGTAGTGAATTACATGGCGGGTTGCATACAGGTAAGTAATCTCTTCTTGTGCTATATTGAAGCCTCATCAAAAGAAACTCTAAGCAGGTGCATGTTTATGTAATATACTCTCATATATTTTCCAGGTCTCTTCACATGACAAAATCCTTCTTTGTGATGACACTGCAAAAAAACACATTACATGCAGTTGGTTCTACATGAATAGAACATCTGAATTTGTTTTACCAAGTAATTTATTAATTAGTCACTTTCATGCTTTGAGTGTTTTGGATCCATTACCTTCATTTAATAGTTTGGCTTTAGGACATTTTTAAGATACATTTTCCATTTTGTAACCAAGCTGAAATAATTGTTTTCCTTCGCATTATTTTACTGTCATAAATCACCAAATCATATTAAGTAGCTCCTGTTGTTGAATAATTAAATGTAATAATTAATAGCGACTCCATAGTATATCTGACTTCATACATTATCACTATTTTGGTGTTCCAAGCTTTTATCAGAGATAGATATAAATATTTCATAGTCGAGTTTTTCCTCACCAAACCATCCAACCCTGTCTTTATGGACCTTGTTTTGTGCACTGAGCCACAGTCATGCTGGAACACAAAAGGGTCTTCCCCAAACTGTTCCCACAAAGTTGGAAGCATAGCATTGATTTGCAGATGCTATAAACATTGGAAAAATGTATGATTTTTCTAAATGCTTAATTTTTTTTTTTGAAGCCACGAGGTTCAATGTCGCTGTGAAGTGATGACATGGTATGGTGCCAAAGAGCCCAAGTAAGTTCCACAACGAAAACTGTTCGTTTTCGAAAACTGTACATATACTGGCCTTTCAAGTTTTTTGTTACACGATAAGGCAGATTGGACTAGGAGTCTATGTGTGAGTTTGTAGCATTCTGGAGACACCCTAGAATAGGCAACACTTCAAACCTTTCCAAAAACATTTTGGAAAACACTCATTATTATTGGAAATGCAGAATTTATTCTTGTCATTCACTGAAGGATTTAGGAAAAGGTCGCTAGGTAGGTCCTTAGAGGTCCCATTGGAACTTTCAGAGCTTCCAGTGGTAGCCGAGCTCTCCTCGGCTCCAGAGCAGACACCGGGGAGTTTTTTTGTTCTATAGATCAGGATGTTGCTGTGGACACAATCCTTTTTTTCTTCATGCCATATTATATCCAGGAAAAATCCCCTTCAGGAATATATCATTATTGCATTATTGCATCAGCATTTAGCCCGGAGAAAGATGATATTGCACAAGAAGGGCCTTCGTCTGCAAGGCAACCTCTGCCTCAGTTTCTCAGGCATTGAGTCCACAGGTTTGTGAAGCCACAACTGCATCCCTAGTGCAAGTTATTAGGTAGAGCTGATGAAAATTAAAGATTAGTCACCAGCCATGACAGACTGCATGTGTTTAATAATAATAAGACGACAGGTAAAAAGTAGAGGATACACAGGGAATGCAATTAGATAAGACAATCCAAAATGTTGCTTCTGAAAATGCAAATAACCTCATCAAATGACAATATTACAACTTTACATCTTTTGTAAATCACATTTTATTGAAAGTTTTTTTTTTCTTTTTAGAAAATGCAGAACAAGGTTACAGAAACAAAATAGGAATTCATTCCTGACCTTGTGTGTCATTGCATTGGATTGGATAAATGCAACCCAACTTACACCAAGCATGCCAGTGATATGTCTGACCACAATGGGAATATATATATATACATTAAACAAGAAGGGGATATTAGACAACCTTGTTGACCCCACAAATTACTGTCAACTAGTGCCTTGGTTACTTCACAAGTTCTATAGGATACTAAGATTGCATCTCTAGAAAAGTAGCTCTGCAATATATTTAAAAAATGGAACTCACCAGTGAAAAATTATGTAACGCTATCTCTTTTTATGTGGTGGAAAACAAAATCTCTTAAAATATATACATACACATTTTTCATAGTTTCAAAACCAGAATAACCAGCTTTGAGCTGTCTGATTAAAATAATGATGTTAACTGTATTTAGGAAATGTACAAATCTGTATTTGCTGCTAATGCGACAGATGTTGCTGCTTAGTGCAATTTCATTAATAAGTCACTGTCTTAGAGATACGCCTTATTGCTAATTGTACTCATTCATTCACTAGTTGCCAAAAATTAAAAAGGTGAACATTGACTAATTAAATATGCTAGATATATAGAAAATAGCCATACATTTAAAATGTGTTCACGTCAGAGACAGCTACAATTTTCAAAAAATGTTTAAAGGAAATTTATGAAAATAAAGCTAATGTATAAATTACAGTTTCAGAAAAGTAACCAAGAACAACCCTTTTGTGCAAATTTGTAATGTGTTTGTCTTTTAATCAGTGACATGATTAGTTGTTTATTTATCCCTTTCAATTAACAATGGATCTATCAAAAGGATCGCCCAGTGCTTTAAATTCATAGAGGTCCGAGAGATGAAATTGTTATATTCAATAACTGTTAATGTGCTTAAAGGACTAATTTAGCATTTTTTCTTTGTAGGGGAGTCCTGACTGTTGTGATTATATTTCTGTCTGGCTGAACGTAGGATGCTTTGATAAAGGGCCCCGTGGGTCAAACAAGAAAAGGGGACATGACTGCTGGCCTAGTGCGGAAGGACTTGTGAGCATCATTTTTCCAACGGGGTCGCCCTCTTTTTCTCTTTTAAAGCAGGTACAGTTCAGGCTTTCCCACCCGACCTACCCCTGTGTTGGGTCAAATGAAATTGGGTCATGTTTTGTTGGGTTTCTTCTTGGGGAGGAATGTCCTGAACATGGTTGACGGCATCGCAGGAACACTTGGTGCATGTGGTAGTGTAGCCCCATAACGGCCAGAAGGTTCAGTAGATGGCAGGTCATTTGGGTCATGTTGTATTATGTTTGCTATGTTTCTCTGATCAAAAGGGGGATATGAATAAAGCTGTGGCCTAAAGCCATAGTTGGCACCAAATTGGCAATTGTGTCTTATTGCTTAAGGGAAGGTTGGGTGGGGTTTTGCTCATGGCTATAGGCCTAAGCAGTCATGCTGAATGTGTCATTGTCACAGAAACATATCTGAATGTTAATGGGTGTCCTGATTCCGAGTCAGATGTGTTGGTACCGTTGGTACCGTGTTAGACAAGGCTAATGATATGTCAGTGTCTAATTCTGTGTGCTTACTTTCTAATCTTTTTAAGTCCTAGGTATTTGTGTTTTCCCTAGCCAAGTGAGGATGATCATACTCCAGTGCCAAAGGACCACAAATGAAAGTTAAATCATCTTCCACTTTTGTGGTTGTTCTCTTGCACATGGGGATGTGCAGTTTATTTCTGCCTTCACTTGCCAGAGCATGTTGGGCCTAATTTTCTACGAGCCCCTTCCAAAGACGTAGTTTTAACAGTATCGGAGCGCAAGGGTTGATTGACTGACAGTCCTAGGTGGAAACTGCAATTACTTCCTGCTTGCCTGCGATTGGCTAAATATTTTTTCATTTTTTTAATATGTAGATAATGAATGTTCTATTTTTTATATGTAGATGAGGAGCTACCAGAGGGTAATATTATACACTGTATATGATTTAAAAATGCTGAAATGGCAATTGCTTCTCAGACTTCTTGATGGATATATTTGCATAGTATCTGCATAAGTAATGCTTAATCCAAACTAATGACATCTTAATGAAATTCCATTCAAAACTAGTAGTAGTATCTGCTGTTTATTGTATATATTAAAAATTTGTAGGGAAAAGGGCAATGCAATTTTCTAAGTTATATGCCTTCTGAATCAATCCCACAATCATTCTGTACTTGAATAAAATATATGTATATTTATTTGTAGCAGCTGGTAAGACAAATATTTACATTTTCCAACATTAAATGACTGCATAATGTATATATTTATTTAATCATTCTAAGTATGTAGATGGAAAAAAAATGGTGATCATGCCATTTTGCTAAACAAATTATTTGTAACAATTTTATATGTAAAATGTTTCATTTAACTTAGGAATGAAAAGCTCTTTGTAATTTGTTTATATACATAAATCCTGTTTTGCATGTATCCTCATCTTAATTTTTATATGGGCTGTTTGAAGAGTGGTCTGAAATTAGAGAGTATATTTTATTTAAACATGAACATTACATTTGACACATTACATGTTGGTACTTATTTGCATTTAATACATAATTATCCATAATACCCATGAAAAGAGCAGAATATATATGAGAAAAATAAGTCCAAAGAGTCCTAAAGTGGAACAAAACTGTGGGTGTTGTACTGGCCAATGGATATGCCCGGCAAATGCCTAGTAGACTGGTGTCCATCCCACTTAACTGTAAGTCTGGTCAGGCAAACAATGCGCCCTTTTAGTATGTGGCTTATATTAGCCAGCAGGTGGCCTTAAAGTACTAGTGCCCACTTTCACTTTTCTGTAGCTGGTATTATTTATGGCATATTATGGTGATTTTAGAATGTATGTAGTCAAAAACTTGGAGTATATGCGCTTTATAGAGCCGCTAATGCATTTTAATGCAGACAATATGGTTCATAAATTTTTTAGTTATTTTCAGGCCTGGACCGACCATCTGGCTCACCTGGCAAATACCCAGTGGGCAGCTGGCCAATAGCACCCAATACTTACCCGATCACTTCCTGCAGTGTGTTGGCATTGGAAGCATATGCTGGACCGCATGCTGCTTGAGTTTAAGTTTGAGTGGCTGCTTGAGTTTAAGTTTGAGTGGTTAAGCGTATCCAGCCAGGAGCCTTAAAATGCCAGGACTGCTTAGACATCCCCCAGTCTGGCCCTGGTTATTTAAGTTAGAGAGTGGGTTGTAGGCTACATATCACACAAGCAGAGTCAGATCGAGAGGCGCAATACAGAATGATAAACCAGGAACATAGTCAGAAGGTCCAGATTCAGAGGCAGGCAGAACAGATTTGTAGTCAAGTAAACAGGCAAGAAATCAGATCCAAAATAACTGCACAAGCTCAACAAATACAATATCACTGAGCAAAGAATACAGGGCAGAGGCAGGATAAAATAGCCTACTAAACAGGTAACATATGCAGGTTTTCAGCACTTAGTGGCAGCAGGTAGAAATAAAGAGGGCAGATAACAAAAAAAAGGAGAGCAGGTAGTTAACTGCAATAAAATGGGTCAACAGCACAGCTTGACAAGTGGCAGATAGAACTGAAAACCTGTTTGTAGATGTGAAGTCCTGTGCCAGACATGGCAGTTCCCCTGTCTGTCTATACTGAAAGTAGGAAGCATACTTAGCTTCCTGCGCATGTGCTGTAGTGCAGCCAATCACACGAATACTAAGTAAACACTCCAATTGGCTTCTACTACATAAGTATACTTCTTGCTTTCTTTAGTGAGAGGTAAGGTGAGGCGGAAAGAGACAGGATGAAAAAGGATTTCTTTTTATAGAAATATTTAAAAAAGAATGTGGAGAAAAAATGGAAGTTGAAAAAACCCTTAATGTGTATAAAATTGAAGAGAGTATATTCTTTTCTATGCAATATGCTTATTAAAACCACAGGAGAATAAATGCACTTGTTTCTACACTATAACACGAGATATGGAAATGTGGCATGGCTTTAATAAATAAACAAATATTTTTAGAAGCGGTTTCTATCCTTTGAAAAGCCAGATAGAGCACTGAAATGTTTTATAAACACAATAAAGGTTCCCTATATAAGTACTATACATCATGAAAACAAACAGTTTTGCTTATAGAAGTGTGGAATCAGTAATGTAATAAATTTTCTACTGTGTGGACTTTGCCTAAAATACAATAACTAGAAGACGTACAGCACATTTAAACATGGGCTTTTAAAGTACCGGTTCTTAGGAATACATCAATATTTTAATGTAAACAAAAAAACAACAAATTAATTATTTAGTATTAATAAGGTTGAGTGTGTTAAATCAATTGATTTTAAACATAGAAGAAAATCCAGGTGTCAACACGGAGGATTTTAAAGTCTATTTTTTATAGCTGTTTAAAAGATATTGTTTAACTGAATTATATGTACATGTGCAAAATGAATTTCTATTCATTGATGTTAGTTAGTAGACTTGTGCTAGGCAAGCAAAATTGTTTCAGATGAAACCTTTGCTTCATTTTTGAAGCAATCGTTTTGGGACAACAAACAACAAACCTCGAATTGTGAGAGAGGACATCACTGCAAGTGCCGCCATTTTGGCAGAAGTTCCCACTAGGTTATGTCCGCGGAGATATGAACGAAGAGAAAGGAGAAAGATGATGATGATGGAAGATAAAAAAGAAGCAGAAGTGGTTGGCAGAGTTTTAGACAAATGGGCGGATGCGAGAGATGTTTGTTAGGTGCAAGCGGCAGGATCTGGCGAGGGACTGAATGTAAGGGATGAAGGAAAGGTTAGAGTCAAGGATAAATTAGCCCACCTCTCATTTTTTTGTCTACTTCTACAATCAGTCATTGATATTTACCCTCCTACACACAGTCCCTTCCCACTTTGCCTCTTCAAGGTGCTTGTAATGGTGGCTACACATCACAATAAATGGACGAATTCTAACAAAATTTTGTCACTTCTGCAATTCCTTTTCTGCAGTTTTGTTGGGGAGTTCCCTCGTTTTTGGAGATTCATACAAACGCATGAAAAAGGCTTCTTTTGGTATTTTCAAGAAGTTTGAGAATATGAAACCCATACTTTGACAGCTGAGGCACCCATTGGAAAAACTCATGTTAGCAAAAGTTAGATGCAGTCATCTCTTCTAAAGATGATCAGTTTCGGCACTTCCTTAAATAAAAGCTGCAATGTAAATGCTTCCCTTACTAAAGTAGATTTCAAGACACCGTTTGTAAAAATCATCATGATAATTGTTTGCAGTTTGCCAAAATGTTACTTTACCATATGCAGTTGAATTTGCCTATAGCAGCCTTAGCAGCCTAAGGGCTTCTGGGAGCACTGATTGCATTATTTATTCCTCTGTGCAGTCAGACATGTAAAATAATGGTGATGGTGATTGCAATGTATTTTTTTATTACCGTATTTGCTCAATTATAAGACGACCCCCCCCAAATGTGAATATTAATTTAGGAAAAAAAGAAAAAGCCTACCCTATAGGCAAAAAGTTTTACTAGTAAATATTAATTCATATGTAAACGATTTTTTCATATTTAATAAAAACTATGATTTTTTTTTTGTTTTTATTTACTTGTATTTGCCACTCTGCCCCCCCAGATATGCCTTATACCCCCTATATGCCACTCTGCCCCCCCCCGGCATGCATTTTAACCCCCTATATGCCACTCTGCTTTCCTGATATGCCTTTTAACCCCCCTATATGTCACTCTGCCTCCAGAAAACCATTGAACCCCATCCAATGCCACTCTTAACCCCCATGCCACTCTTAACCCCCTCTCGACTTACCAGTGCATCCCTTTACTTGTGACCTGTGCTACTAGTGGGGCAGCCGGTGGAGGTCTGTGCGAGGCAGACCTCTGCTGCTGGTGGCCAGTACTTCCGCCGAGGGTTCTATGACTTTTCCCTGAGAAATCTCATGGTGCTGCCACAAACACAAGGGATTCTGGGTAGGCACATGCAAATAAGGTCAACAATAATCACCCTTTGCCTCTATATCCACTTTATACATGGATCCCTTGAAAGTAATTGCCCGCTGTACAGGACAGCCTTTAGACAAAACTCAGGTAAGAGATGCAATAGCCAGATCACCACTCATGACAGCTGTAAATTAGGAAAAAATCGAGGTGGGCATGCAAGAACTCCTGCCTGGGGTGCCATTTTGCCTAAGACGGATCCTGCAAATCAGTACTCCCTGAAAAACAAGGCATTAGATTGCAAATGCATTTATATCCGTTAGAAGGATGTTCAAGTTTTTACCCAACCCAAGTTAAAACAGTTTATTCAGCATCAGAATTTTCTATTGAGGAACACACTTCTTAAATAGCAGAACAATGACAGTTATATAAACATTCACCAGGGAAATATGTTGTTGGATTTGCTTATTTTTTGCCATCTCATTATGCAGCTTGGACCTTTCAGGATTGCAGTCTAGCAAAAGGTCACAGGAAAATTTGATGAATATTCTCAGTTTACCCTACAGTAGAAATATACAGGGCAGTACACTTTACTCACTAATTCATCACTCTTAACTTTGAGCTTTGGCAGAAAGTTTCCGAAATAAAGGGAATTTGATGAAGACTGATAGCTGAGATGTCCCTTGGGTTGGCAGCCAAAATCTAGTAAAAACCACAGATCAGGAACCTATGTAGGCCCAGTTCTTTTATTGTATTATTTTTATAATAAAACAGTTGCAGTTTATAATATTCATTGTAGTCAATAATACATTTATAAATGAGTGACTTAATTATTACAAATCCATTAAATCCACGTGAGTTAATAAAGGAATACCAAGTATAACAAAATTCTCAATTTCTGGTTTTCTCAGGGGCAGGTCTATAATCTTTATATTCAGTCACTCATATTTGCAAGCTGGAACATCTAATTCTTTTTTACTATAATACAAATTTCAAGATAATTTGTTCTTTGTCCAAACCAACACTTTGTACAAAACATGTCCTAAAAACATTTTCAGTGTTTACACATTGCACTTTAATAAAGCAATTATGTGACTAGACGCATAACATTTTTGGGCACTGTTGGAAAATCAGTCTGTCCTAAAAGACACTATGTGTCGCATCTGGTTAGATTGCATAATAATGGTCCCAACAGCATGTTGAGCCCTTTTATGTTGTCAGTAACAGGAAATATCATTATAAAAAAAAAAAGAAAGGGAATTTCGTCAAATTATTCTATTTTTTGTTTAATAGCCCCTCAATAATATTTGATTGTGTGGTTGCCTACCATGAAGTAAAACTGATTTACATTATATTAATTTTGATTTAATTTATAATATAGCCCTAAAAAAGTTAGAGAATAATATTCCATAATAGCATCGAAGGTTAAGAATTGACAATAATCTTTGTGGGCCTTATGATCGTTTTGTCAAGATCTTTCTGGATGTCCATTTACACACACAAAACAATACAAATGTGCAGGTATATATATGTATATATATATATATATATGTATATATATATATATATATATATATATACATATATATATATATATATATTTATATGCACATGTGTACATATGTACATTGAACCAATTCTGCTAGCACTTATCTGTGTTTATATTTTAAAAATAAGGTAGACTCCATAACATTTCAAAAACAAAGACATAGTCTTAATGTAAAGCACACATACATAAAGTGAAATCCAAGCCCATAATAAAATAAAAACATTATATATAAAAAAAAAACATAATAAAGAAACAATGCAAGTACTTTAATGGTACATTGAGAAACCAGTTCTCCCCAAGTGTTTCTGGAACCTTTAATTCTAAAGGTAAATCAGATACCAAAATAAGGACTAAAGGATTTGCATCATGCTGCTATTGTACTTAATGGATATATTTATTTGGTCATAGTGGTATTCTTATTTTAAAAGCTTGTAGATTGGATGCATTAGGAATACTTAGGATTAGTTTGGCTTTGATAGATTTGATGTTAAAATAATGGAACCATAGAAAAATGACCCTATGTTTGTCACCCCTATTAAATTTTAAGGAGGTTTTGGCGTGCCTGACTCTTGTAACAATGTTCCGTCCTATAAACTCTTTAATGCATGTATGTGTTAGCATGAAAATCTGCTTGTTGCCTAGTTACCCAATTGCATTTTTATATTGTATTCTTCATATTCAGGTTATTTTATAAATGAAAAAAAAAGCTGGCAAGGACGTATTGCTTTCTTGAAACAGGCTAAAATAACTTTAACAAAATGTAAGAGGCCAAATAATGTATTCCCACAACAAAAGTGGTTAAACATGCTTATTGTGAAGAAGCCAAACTCACTTACACTAAAAAAAAAATGTGAAAGACCATCTGGCAACTGTTATAGCTTTTATATAAATCATCAGATGCAAAACCTCGCTGAAGGAAAACAAATTAAAGGGAAAACATAGCAGAGGAAATGGAATTTATTATTTGTATTGTAATGGTAGATGGGAGAAAGTGAAGACGAATGCATGTGAGAATTTGATTTTGCCTAAGTAAATGAATGACATAACGGTATGTGTAACTTTGGCCTTATGATGATCTCCCCTCCTTAGGTCCCTAGGTATCAGTTTAGAGCTTGTTATATTACAGCAGAAGGTGAATTTTTGAAACATAAAAAAATATTTTAAAATAGCTTTTACTTTAAGAACGGGGTTTGTGAAGAGGAATTTCCTGTTATGGAATGATATTACTATGTTTCCCTTCTCAATCAAGTAATTCTAAAAGGGAAATGCTACCCATATTAACTTCTATTAACCAAGTAATGACCTGAAGTAGCCATTTAGATTGCATTATATAAGGTCTATTAGGGTTTTATCTTCTTATTATTCTTGATTAAGGTCTGAGCAGGCCTGGACTGGCAAACTGGCACATTGGACAAATGCCCAGTATGCTGCTGGCCATCAGGTGCTGTAGTTTGTGGTCAATGGCTAGATGTCCCTGAGTCCACACTACATGAGTAAAACACGCTACGTGCAGCCGTGAATATCCAGGTATCGGCAGCACTTACTTAAACTGCCAGGGCCACCTCATCATTGCCAGTCTTTACAACAGGAAAAATAGGCATGTTAGATGGGCTGAATGGTTCTTATGTGCTATCAAATTCTATTTGTTTTATTAGGTATTTTTTGAGCAATCTCCCTAAATCAATTGATTTAGTTTTAAAAAAAAATCAGCTTTCCCTTCTAGACAAACACGACATGATAGCAAATATGCCCAGGTAGTAACCTAGGGTCTAACATATTATTGATGATCACTTAAGAATTGTGGTCTAAACCTTTGACTGTCATCAGAAGTGGTAGAGGCTAATACAGTGAAGGAGTTTAAACATGCATGTGATAGGCATAAAACTATCCTGAATATAACACAAAACTATGGACAGATTAAGGTTTTAAGCTCTGTATCAGGACAAAATGTCAGACTATATGAGCCAAATGGTTCTCATCTGCTGTCAAATCATATGTTTATATGGCAATTGCAGTTCTTATGATTTGACTTTAAAAGGGATGAAAAGGGATTGTTTTGTTTCTGGAATAATATCAGAGTAAGTTAATTATACATTGGTGAAATAAAGTATATGAATTTGACAACATATAGCAACTATTTATCCTATACGGTTGGTCCATTTTGTTCTAACTCTATCCTTACTTGTACACTGGCCGTGTCTCATATCCATTTATAACCTTTTTCCTATGCATGTTTAAATATCATAGTGTGATGTAGTTACTATGGTCGCCATGAAGATTGCTCTGCATTTAGCTAACCTTTCAGGTATATTATTTTAATTGTTTTATAGAAGGCCACATTTATACTGTACCATACTGTGCACCTTTTGATACAAAAAAGACTAAATTGTGTGCTTTTAATAAATATTAAAAAAATACTGTTAATCAGGCAGTTACTCTAGTACAGAACATCCTTAGTTATTTTCTGTGTAAACCATACAAATGTATTGCATAATTAGAATGATAAACTTGAAAATGTTAATAAACTAATTTGTTTAATAAGTTGTATACTAACACTAGAAAATATTTTTATCTCTTCTGCACCTTCTGCTTTTCCAATTGGTCGAAGGCTTGTTGAGGGCTTCAGTTTTGATCTCTTTGTAAGAAGCCCAATATGTTAGAGGTTTTGCATAAATATGAGGATCAGAAAATCCAAATATTGAATGGTTAATCTGGCTTTTATCCATCATCTGAGCAGCAGATGGTGTGATTTCTCTATTGTTTCCACTTCAGTGCACTTTTTTGTGCAGTTAAAAATTAAGCAGTATTACCTGATGGTGATTTTCAGTACACATGCTCCCATTACGATAAGCCTCACTACTAGCTATCACGTTTCCATTTTATGTTTCCTCATAGATTTTCAATGCATTCCTCATAAAATAATGAAGGTTAAAGGGAGAATGGTGCTCTGCATAGAAATTTGGTTGCAAATATTTTTTATCAATGTTAGTTTTCATAGGTACTTAAAATTTGACTGAAGGCAAGAACTATCTGGTCTATCTAGAATGCCTATTTTCCTGATGTAAAGACTCAAACTTTGATCTCTTTTTAATCTCACCTTGGTTAGATTCAGGATAGCCTCACCGTAGTAGCCTCTGACACTTATGCTGGGGGCATTTTCCCTTATCTACCACCCTCTCAGTAAAGTTAAATCTCTTGTTCTAACTTTTCTTCGCCATCTTAAACTTGATCAGCAGTGTCATACTTCTTGGCATGTCAGAACACAATGGCTATAGTAGGGACCAAGTTAGTTTACTACCAACTTGTTTATGCTTAAATCATTATTCAGATATAACTTTTACCCATAGGTAGGGATATTTGCTAACATTCTCTCCTGGTGACCAAGGAAACTCTTGTTGGGATTTTGGTTCTAATAACAGGCCAGCATTATATAATTAAAAGGAAGAAGAGGCAAAAAATCTGCAGGGCAACGAGACAGGGAAGCAGTCGGCGAGAAGGTAGGGAGTAATTATGCGTGAGAGACTGTGAGAGTGTAAGAGAGCATGTGTCAGGGTTGGTGTAAGAACTTAGAAGCAGGGGGTACTATCTCTTGCCAGGCACCCCCTATCAGGTAGTCTGCAGTTATAGGTAAGCAGGACCCACTAGATAGAGGTGGGTGCAAATAATAGGGATATAGCAATAAAATCTAAAAGGTAAAAAAAAAACAGCAATCAAGCAAGAGTTCAAATACTGGGTAATACAAAGAAGACACTGTAGCACAGCAAGGAGGGTGTCACGACCGAGGTACGGGTTCTGGAATCGACAGAATCGACGCCTCCTGGTGGAGAGAGGACACACTGCCACCAGGGCACAGGAGATACTAGCCGTTCACCACCGAGAGTATAAAGTAGGTGAAACACAGGAACAAAAAATAAAAAATAATAACGGTATCCAAAGTGGTCAGGCAAAAGAGTAGTCGGGGTCACACGCAAAGGTCAGGGCAGGCAGCAAAACAACGGAGGTCAGGTTCAAGCAGGAGTCAATACCAGAGAGACAATACAGGATTCAGAACGCTAGTGTAGGCAAAAAGGCACTAACACAGGCAAGATTGTAGTGCCAAATGAGGGTTTAAATATCCCTCCAACAATACAGATCCTCCTACCCTCCTAATTAGGGGGAGGAGGAAAAATTATAAATGTCACTTTAAGAGTGACATGAATATTCATGAATTAAGCCGTTCGCGCATGCGAGCAGGGAGCCGACCGCGCGGGCTGCGTCTCGGCGTCCCTGCCGGCAACCCGACGGAAGAGGTAACAGAGGGTAAGAGGAAGCTGAAGTCCAACGAGACACAGGAACCGAACCTCTGGAACACTGGAGCAATGATGAAGAAGTCTGTGAGGTTTTTATAATGCTACAGGTATCCACTCCTCCCCTATCTTGCTTTAATTGCAGAGGAGTTTGTTTCCATAACACATACCCCTCTGCTTGTTTGTTTACAGGCCATTGAAGGCTCGCCTCCTCAGCAGGTGCAAACGGCCACAACTTTAGACTTAGGCTTTGGCCTACTCCACAATCTCAGAGGTGTGACGGGAATGGAGCCTGACAACATGAAAGAGTGAATGATGGGGCCTGGTAGTAAATGAGGATGAGTAAAAATTAAGTTAGTTTCCGAAAGTAAAAAATCCTCCAAATTTCATCAAAACCAAAAGAGCAGGAAACAAAATTAGTCGTCTGAAAACAAATGGACCAAAAACAAGATAAAAACAGTGCATTTGCACAAGTCTTGCAGACAGTAATATTGGTTTTAGAGCTATGATTTTTTTTGCAGTAATGCCATTATTTTGTTTAGAATTGGTTTAAATGGGGCAAAAGTAAAATATTAAATAGTTTCTTGTTCTAAACCTTCTCTCCTCTCTCATCCCTGGCATTATGGCAAAATAAGCTTCCAGTAACAAGAGACGTAATTTAGATTATTATTAAATTGTTATTGTTATTATTATTATTATTATTATTATTATTACTATTATTTTGGGTATTAGATGAGAGGAACAGCCTTAGATATTCAGGTCTGAGTCTTTTCAGCAGGAAAAATGGGGAGTCTAGGCAGACTGGGTGGTTCTTATTGGCCACCAAATTCTATGGTTCATGTAAAATGAAACATTTGGGCAAGTAATACATTTACTTTAGCATTATACATGCAAACTGAGCAGAGAAAACAATCCATTACATCATGCACAAGAATGTGTTTATAACCCCCAAAAGATATAGTGGGAGGGATACAAAACAACTAAGTTAAAGGCAAAAACTGCAATAATTAAATAATTTAAACAAACCATTGAGAAAGTAAGAGGTCTCATAATTTGTTTTAATGTACCTTTAAATTATGCCTCACATTATAAAACAATTTAAAAAATTGAAACCTTCTAGGATTCTGCATTTTTATTGAATTTTATGGGATGTCGCAACTTATAAAAAAACCAAACAATAACCAAATCGTACTTATAAACATTTACAAGCAGCTTTTAGCTGTAAATAATTTAATATGTTGAAATAATTGAAAAGTGAAATGTTTAATACTTTGTCGGATTGTATGAGTTCAGACTGTGCTTTTGTCTTTAACGTATTCACATGTTAATGCTATAATCATTGTTTCTAGTCTGGCATATGGGAACGCTGAGAAAATATATGGTTTTGTATGGGTGGGTATAATTAGTTAATTATGAATGAGCCTGAGTGAAAAGTACATGAGAAGCTAAAGTAATGGTAATGTTTTCTTACTGAATCCAAGACAAGTGGCAATTTTCTTGTACAGCTGCGAGAAAATAAAATATATACACAGACAGAATTTCTAATTGTGTAAATACCTGGATTCGTTATAGAAGCTAATTAACTAACTTAACTGCGTGAAGTCAAAGAACACGCACATAAACACTATTCAGAGAGTTTTATGAAGCATTTTCTCAGACTTGTACATTGATTTGTAAGAAAGATTTATTCTTAACGTCACTGATTATCGTTAGTATCCATACATACATACAAACCCATAGCATTTTCAAGAGTAATTTGTTTTTATTTTATGCCATGTTGTGTCACTGCATAATTAAACCACTTAGTACTGTTGTGCCGTATGTATCATTAATATTCCAAAATCTAATTAGCATTTTTAATCACAAGCAATTAGGTATAAGCATTGTTTTCCATTTTGCTTTATGAAATATTTACAATGAAGTCGAACACAACAGAGCACTAAATAGGGAACTGAAAGGGTGTTATTTAAAAAAAAAAGAAAAAAACATTTTCAAAAAGAAAAAAAAGTAAAACAAATCCATTACAAAACTGGCCCCAAAAATCTCACCCTCTAAAAATAAAAGAGAAATATTTTAAATTAAAACTTCTAGACTTTAAGCTCCCTCTTGTGGATTGTTTCTCTTTTTTTTTACACAAGGGAATGCAAGATGCAAACGATAACTTTTAAAAAAGAATTATGAGGATCGTGAACCCATAAAGGGTTTTACTATACAATAAAAAAGTAATAATTACATAAATTATGTGGAAGTAAATAAATTAAACAGCATAAACAATAGATTTTTATGCATTAAATGACATTGGTACACTAGAGAATATATCCTATTTATCTTAACTACGTTCAATCTGTACATAGCTAACACATTATAAGAAGGTATGGCACAATCTGTATATCTATATGTCTATATCCCATTCGCATAACATTCCCCCTAAAAAGAATTATGTTAATATAAATATTGGTTTCTTAGATAGTAGAAAGTTAGGCCTTATCAGCATAACTTCAGAGACAGCCAACAATGCTTGTTGCAGATAGCCCGGACTGGTCATTTTGAAAATGACCATTTTTTCCTGTTGTAAAAACTTGCCAAGCTTAATTGGTCGTTGGTATTGCCTTGATTAGGATAGCTTTATGAATTGACTGAAACTGAAATAAAACTGATTAGAAATTTTAAGCACAACAGTATAGGACTTGATTTACATCATCTTACAGCCTACAGAAGTGATGCGGTCAATCGATTATTCTTCTTCGGTTTAAATTATTGCATAATTTTGCTTGAAACTGGAATACATGGACAGCTGTGATGTGGCCTGCTTGTGGTGCTGGTATAAAAAGTCATATTTGTCCCATTGAGTTCTGGACATATCTCACCAAGGTCTTCCATGCAGGTCTTAGATTAAGTGAAGGAGTTGGACTGAGAAACAAACATTTTAGCAAATTAGTAACAAAATGAAGCACAAAAAAATATTTTACAAAAGTGTAGTATGGGGATCATATACTCTGCATACAAAGGTAAAATAAGTCTTACAAGCTATTGTGTTGTTTCTGTGACTCTGGCAGGTCACTAAACCTCTCAGATATAGTTGGAAAGTGGAATGTAATATTACTAGAACACAATTATATATCTAAAAGTGTCAATGCTCTTATTTGGCACGCACAAAATACTATTCCCATTTAGAGACTATGTACCTTTCACACCAAATTGTTATCAAGTTCTTGTAGTTCTTTCCAATATCAAAACAGAATTTAATAAATCAGGTGAAGGGTGGCAAATTAGCACAGATTAAAAAGCTGTATTAGATTTAACTTGTCGATTTGAAAGTGGAAATACAAAATATAATATTTCTGTAACTCCTTTTGGAATTAATTCACTCTGTAAACAGGAGAGATCTTTTAAAATAAATGCATGATTTTTAATGATAGAAAGCTAATCAGATTGCACACTCACAGAATAAGATTTATTTTATTTTTTCCCATCTTAAAAAAGAAATCTCCAAACTCTGTTTCAAAGGTGTTATTGAAGTAAAATCAAGATGTGAAGCAATATTTTTATGCAAAAAAAGAAAAAAAAAATCAATATAGCATGTTATGCCTGTTAGCTAAATACACATTTCATTGGGGCAATATTTAAAGCACAATAATCAAAAAGAACTAATTCACCCTTTAACGTGTGTAATAGGAGCAGTTGGTCTCTAATTCCTCTTGTAGCATTTTTTTGTGCTTTTTAGAGGTTGTGTTCCTTATGGACAGCTCTCTGCCACATCTATAAGCCCCCGGGATCATATTCAAATGCGGAATTAAAAGCACACGATGTAACTCAGGGGCATAAGTCCTTAACAATGTACTTTTAATGAGGACAGATCATTGGCTCTCCTGTGAACTGCGCTGCCTCTCTCATTCAGTTCAGATGTAGCTTAGGAGCATAGGAAATTAGGAACAATTCATAAATTTAGCACGTTTCCTGGTTTAAAACTTTTAATAATTGTTAATTTTGGTATATTTGTCCACAACCTCAATTATCACTTGCTCGAGTTGTTAGACCTTTTTTTTTTTTACATAAAAAACAATTTGGTATATAAACATTCCTGAAAGGCTTATTCTTCAGAGAAGCAGACAAAAAACATTTGCTAATGAAGGGTTTTATTATTATTATTATCATTATTTCATTGTTATTTTTCAGGAATTAATAAAACAATCTAAGGAGTTTTATACTGAAGCTGAAAAAATACTAAACAAATAATTTTATTATTAAAATTAAAATTTCCAATAAAATGTGCATGATTCAGGCATAGTTAAACTTTTCAGTTTTACTTTTGAATTTAGACAGTGATGAAATGAACATATCTAACATTCAGGGGCTATCAAAATCTTACCACTACAGACTACAAAGTTCTTGGGACTTTTCATGTTTTTATGGAAAATATCACTTTGAAATCCCTGAGCTGAGAATTTTAATCTCATTTGTGGATATGATTGGTACTGAGGAGAGTGAAGAGAACACTTTTTTTGCATAATTTCATTTGTCAGGAGAATCTTGCCTCTGACATTGGAAGACTGATTTAATTGATTTTAATCATACACCTGAGATTGGAAAATTGAGCCTTCCGTCCTGAAGAATAATTCTAGACGGCCATAAGAATATCTAATTTGCAAGTGATCATTTATTTTTTTTTTATTTCGGGAATTCTCACATAAGCTTTGTTGTAGATTTACATAATAACAATGAAAAATCCTGGTTTGGAAACTCATGCTGTCTAGAAAACTATAAACACATGAGCGGCAAAAAATTAAAATGCTTTACAGATGTAATTATGTCGAAAGGTATATTTATTATGTATACCACATATGTAATTGTATATACCCATAAATGTTTTATTAAAACACAGGCATTCAGAGTTATAAAACTATATGCACGTTAATAATGAAAAAGATAAACATAACACACCAAAAATCATGATTATTTAATACAAGTTTTTTCATGTTTTTTTCTCCTTATTTTTGTAAATTGGTAACTCTTTTAGTGCATAATACTTATGAGATGCTGTCCACTTTTCATTTAACACTGCTACATATTTATAAATATTTTAATTAAGCAGTCACTGATATTCCATTCTTAATTGAACCCATCAAATCAATTCATTTACAATTTACAAAAAAAAAAAAGGATCAATAAATATTTTTAGGACAATATATTTTAAGGACACATTCTCTGTGAACAGTAAAATAAGCTGGGGCAGCTTTTTTTTCCTGTTAACTTTCAACGACAGCAATGGGAATTAACACAAAACATCTGCCAAATATAGTTTATTTCTTATATGGAATTAGGAACTTCTTTTTTCTACCTTATACTGGAAATCTTTTTTTCTCTGAATAACAGGAGTTACAAGAAATCTATTGGAGCTTCCTAATAACTTGGAACATTAATAATTCTAAATACTGTAAACCATATCCCATAACAACACCATTGCTATTCAAGTAAGGCGAGTGACGGAAATACACTACAAGTGTGAATTAGTATGTATCATTGGTATTATCTGTCTAGTTGGCAGCAGTCATATAATTTATTTTTGCATGTTATACAGTTCTATAATTTGTATCCTGTCCACCAAATAGATTCCAGTTATTTGCCAATTGGCAATGGGCATCAATACCCTTTCGACAAACTGGACTACAAGGTATTGTAAATGGACACATACAGAAAAAGAACACATATAAAGCTACAGATTTTATCTGCTTCCAACAACACGAGGCATTTTCACAGTTACGAAGAGATTGTTGCAGGCCACACAGATTAATTACCATTAAATTACTATTAGGGTATTTCTATTTTGAAGAATCAGATTTTAGATGACTAGTGGAATTTAGAATGCATTCCCTTTATAATGTAATCTATTTGTATTACTTAACAAACTATGGATACAAGTAACCTATACACGTTCTCCAAACACTGACCTAGACATGCTTTAATATGTTTGAACAGTGCATTCTGTGTTTAGAGTCAGCATGTTTGAGCTTAACATAGATACCTAAAACTTTACAGTTGAGCCATTTGGATTATCCATCTGTCCATTCTTGCCTGGGTCCTTCGCCATGGCTTGTGTCCTTAGTAACCTTAAGTTCTTATATTTCTTTAATAAATTAACCTCAATTACTCTAGAAGATTATTCCATAATTGCAGTCTCGGTAAAGTAATGTTTTCTCATACTTTAAGCTTCTAACCCTCTTTTGGTAGCCTATGACCACTCTCCCTATAATTACTCTTCCTCTACAAAAACTTAACCTATTTTGTTTAACTCAAGTGTCTGCCCTGATGCAGATTTTTGATCCATACCTTGCTTTTAAGCCTGTTTGTCATATCACTAATAAAAAATACTAAATAGCATGAAAATGAGTAAAAGATTCTTTAGCAGAATCTCCCCATATGCATTTGTCCGATTCTCCATCTCCCAGCTATATGACATGCAGGAGATGTGTTCTGCTATGTGATATACTTACCGCCAGTCAGCTCCAGCACATGTTTGATGAGAGTTGCCAGAAGGGTCTAACTAGATGCCCCCCATGTGTTCTGCAAGTGCTCCTGACACTGATTGGTTGATTCAAGCAGTCAATCAGTGGCACAAATCAGCAGACCACAGTGGTACGAATGTATATATATTTCTTTCTTTATCTATCATATTTAAAGGATACATGTTAAAGTACTTACAAAGAACTTGTTTAAAGAGCTGTATAGGAGATTTAGGTGTGCTTTTTAGTACTCTTTAAATTGGTCACCTTATGTAAGTATTGTGTATTAACTAATTAACTATAAGCTGACGACTGTCATTCTGTTCATTAGCATTATCCATTATTTGTCCATTACCTTAACCACTCAACTATTATATTCTCGAATAAATCTTGTTACACTAAACAATCTACTATCCCAATGTTTGCTATAAGAATCGAACAGAAAAAAATGAGAAATATGGAAAAAAATTGTATTGTGTGAAATTTAACTAAAAACTAACCCATAATATACGTAGATGAGACTCACAGGTGTTTCCTCTACTTTATTTGTAAGTTTCACAGGTTTATATCATGGATATCAGTTGCCATTAAGGAGGAAATTAGTGTCTGTGTCGACGATGATCCATCCACACCCTTGGGGCATTACCCTTCTCTGTGCCATCTGCCTGCCATAATGCAAGCTGTTTCCTTGACTGACTTATCTACCTGTTTTATAACGCCCCTCCTGCACACAAAAGAACACGACATTGTTGCTCACATAGCTGCCCTTGGCACAGTTTGAATGAGCGAGATATATTGGAACCTTTCACCATGTGCATCCCAATAAATCACCATACTTTACAGAAGACTTTAATGTTATTAAAGAGCAAACAGCACTTTGAAGGAAAATCATTTGCTCAGTAGATTGCTTCACTCAATCAACATTTCACTTTCTCATATGTGATTATGTTATAATGTCATAAATGCCAGCAAAAATATGATTCGTGATACACGTCTCCTAGGTATAATCATTTACTTATATGTCACAGAAATCAACATTTAAGAAATGTTAGCTGACAATATAAATGTTAGCTTTGTAATAACAAACAGTAACATATTATATATATATATATATATATATATATGTATATTATAATATATATATATATATATATATATATATATATATATATATCATGGGAGCCATATCTTTGGACCAAGAACAGACAGTGCTGGAGTAGCTTGCTTGACTTGTCAAGACCCAAAATGCATGGCAAATCTCTACATGAGAAACATAGCAACCACAGATGTACGGTTCGGTCTCTCATAGGCCTTGTCAGTGTGGTATAGCTGAAATCCCTCTAGGTGCAGCGCTGAAATAGCCTGGCCTATAGGTATACATATAAAACTATACCTAGACCCAGAGTCTCTGGGGAAAACACTGCTTCCCAAGGTCTTCCGACAACAAAATTTGGTTTTCTACCCTTTTGATTCAGTAAAAATTCACAGGGCTTTTTTTTTGGAAAGAAATCATTTTCTCTCTCTCAAAAAAAAGAAAAGAAAAGTAGGGAGAAAGTGAAAACAATGAACTTTAAATGAAAATTCTGAGCTTCCTTCTTCATTTTGATTTGTTTTATTATCAATCTCCTACCTCGTTTTCAGACATTAATAAGAATTAACACTATTAACAAAATTAGTTAAAATTTGAAATCCATACAAATCCATCCCTGCCCACTTAGGCCATTTAGTGCTGCCTGGGGTCCCACACATGACTAACCTCACCTCCTGCCCCACCAAACGAGGAGGAGCTTGAAGTGGCCTACCCTGGGAAGTTCCCAGGTATGCATATAACTAGTAGACATGCATAAATGGACCAAATCTGATTCAGACCATTTTTTTTTTATTTAGCCCTTTCAGTTAGGATATTAAGCAGGCTTTTTACATACAGAAACAAACTTAGTTGTCACTTACTCTTACTCACTTTCATTCACTCTCTCATGCTCTCTGTGAATGTATCTCTGCAATTTTTGCCAGCCATTTCTATATCCCTGTCTCCTTCCCGGCAGCTCTGTTTCTTCTCTTGTTTTTTTCTGGCTCTTCTGCCCTCTTTCATCTGTCTTCTTTTCTTCGTCCGCTGCTCTGTGGACATGGCCACCCGGTGAATTTACTGGCAGGACAAAATAATAAAGATTGTTTCTTTTGTGGCCAAATGTTGGTACTTATCTTTTCAACTGCACATTCCTTTGTCCTGATCTTCATCTCTATCTCCCTCTCTCTTTCCTTTCGTAAAGCCTTCCTGCATCATAACAAACAGCCTGTTAATGCCATTTCAAAAACCCGCCATTCCTGACTGGAACTTTGCATAAAAGTACCATAAGGCAAGATGGCAAGCTCGCAGGCAGGGTTCTCAACTCCTCATATGTATTAATTTGTTAAGTGTTATGTGTAACTGCCGCATTTAAATTATACAACGGTTTGTAAATTGTTGGTGCTTAATAAATAAAAGGTATTAATAATAATACTAATAAAGACAGATTCACTGAGAAAGATAAAAGTTTCTGCCATGTCCACGGGCAAGTGGACAAACAAAGAAGACTCGAGGAGCAAATTCAATAGTATTATAACAATATATGTACTATACCTCTATATTGACTTATTTAGTTCAATGCAATACATTTTATTTCTGTTACCATACTTTACTTATGAAATAGCATCATTATCCCAGAGCTTACACGCAAGATGAAAAAAGAGAACAAATGCAACTTGATTCTTTTAAACATATATTGTAACACCAGAAAGTAGAAACTTTGATAGACTGTCCTAATTACACATTTTGAAGATAACTAATATACTTTATTCTCTTAATTAACAGCACATATTAATAACATTGAAACCTACACTCGCCACTTTCATTTATTATGTCTTTTACATTCAACATCTTAATGTATCATTGATTGGGATATAATAAAGATTAGAGTAAAATTACAGTAAAATAATGATTAGAGATTGATAGTGTTAAAATAATGTGTGATATTCAAAAGTGGCGACAACCAACTTTTCATAGCTCAGCTTGTAATTTTCTGTTTCCTGCAATTTGCTATCCTTTTTTCTGGCACCACTTTTAATACGTGACATCTTCTAATATTGCTTTGCCACTTTATTTTTCGGCTCCCTGCTGATGCGTCAAATCATAGGATATATAAGCTTCCAAATGGCAAAAGGTGAAAATTTCTGTTACAGGAAGTAAAAGCATTCACACTCTTCTTCGCGGCACATGACACTTTGTAATGAAATCTAGAAATGTGTAGGTTTAAAAAATAGTTTGCTGCTGTGCTTCAGAATCAGTTTGTGTTAGGACAATTAAAGAATGAACATTGTGAAAAGACAAACATTTAAAAAATGCAAAACCACAATTTTAAAATATCGGCTAAAGTGACAAATGTCCAATCAACCTTAAACATCAGGATACTAGTTCTTAAATTGCAAGTAGAATTTAACTTCATTAATACAACTAAACGTTTACATATTTATAGAAAATTATACGTATTTATGTATTAAATGAAACAACAAATGTAGTCAGAAATCCTTTGAAATAAATGAGAAAAATGTTGTACAATGTAGAAAAAGAAAATATTAGAAAATACATGTAAAAAAACCCCACATGTAGGAAAATAATTTGCTCTTGTAATTTGGTCGAAGGGTTAGTAAGAAACATTTTATTCCATTAACGTCTTGTTCAGGAAATATGGATCTGGCGCTTGCAAGCCGATGCAACATCCACGCAGAGGAGGCCATGCTAGTTAAATTACAGTTTGCATGTAATCTCCTGATTACAGAAATTGTTTCTAAAGACCGTCCTAACTATTCTTCTACATCCCTTAAGCACAGAATACCAAGATCCACCTTAAGCCTCTTGGGATGGCACCCAAAGAGAGAAAACTAAAAAAAATACCCCATTGATGACCAGCCAATGTAATTCGATCAGTGCCCAATGGAAACAGATGCAAAAATGGAGGCTGCTGGTTGCACTTAAGGCTGCTTATATACTCCCTTGCACTCATTTGGATGGAGGATGTGTAAAACATTTGTTGTTTAATGTAAATTCCAATTGCCATTTGAAACCTGCAAGCAACTTGTGGGTTAATGACTCTAAATTGTCCTGCACTCTTTGTATCAAACTATCAGGTTTTTATGAGAACTGTGAATAGTGTAATGCCACAATATCACAAATTACAAGCTAAATTATTGATTGACATATATTTTATTATATTATTATTCTTTATTCTAGAATAATAATTAAAATAATCCATAATATTATTTACATATTTAAAATATTTAAGTAGTTTATTCCGGAATATAATATAATTGAATTGTTTAAATGATTGACTGGTGGTATTACATTTTTAGTCCCAAAATGGATAAATCTTGACTTTTTTTATAGGGTTGAACACATTTGACAAGGTGTGGAATATAGTTGGCCTCTGTATGGTGACAATAATGTTAATTAACTTTACGTTGACTAATTATGACAAATCCTCGGTGGATTCAAGGAGCTGTGATACGTTAATAAAAAAAAAGTAATACTCTATTGTGGTGTCACATTCTCTGTGGACAAAAATATGTTATATTAAGATTAAATGATAGACATGCTTGAACAGAAAGCTTTTTCTGGTGGGGGAGGGCAGCATTCATTTATTTTCTACTTCATACAACTAAAAGGATTCATTCATTTCAAACGACTTTTGAGCAGACATTGTAGAACATACCGAATGTGCTCCATAATGTTAACATAATGATGTAATAATGATTCCTTTATACATTAAAGACTTTGTTCTAATCCAAGACAGTTCTTTAAAGAAACATGTCATTTTGACACTAATTGATTAAAATAATCTCAACCGTAGCATGTTTCCTTTTTTAGCGGACTATTGAAAACATACACAGAAAACAAGAACATGTTAAAGCTATAACCACCATATGTGTATTTGAATGCTGTCTGGATCAGGACATGGATATCTGTGCTATTTTGGGCAAAATCGTTAAGGTTACACAGTCTGAAGCAAACTATTTCAACACCTGACATGCTTTGTGATATTTTCAAGTGCTAATTTAGTGAATTTCAGACTCAGAACCAAACAAACAGGATATAAAAGGGCAATGATGCAGGAGCAGAATCAGGAACAAGTCAGGGTCAGAAGAACAAACTGGGCCTGCAACAGTTATCAGACTACACAAAGCGGAGCAATACAGATCGCACAAGCTACAGGACACCGAGCACCTGAGTACAGGTTATATACCTGAACTGAACACATCTTCTTTTGGAATCTGGTTTTACCTGACTTATGCTAGAATATCGCTAAAGGATCTTTCTCTATGTCAGTTCATTTACAAAATTCATGTATAAATATTTAATGCCACTTCTTTGCAATCTGGTAGCACCAAATGCATTCTTTGTGATCATTATCCAACTAAATTATGAAAAAGTATACAAAACAGAAGGCAAAAACTCAAAAATCTAGAAATTTTCAGGAAAAAAGTGATCATACTATTGTCTGCCAGTGGCAAAAATATCCCACTGGGATCAAAATTTGTCAATTTGATCACTTTTTTTTTTTTCCTTCAGATTGGGCTAAACCGGGTTTAAATGAAATGTAGAGAGCTTTTCGTGAAACCAGGCGCAATTCACACTTGTACATGAACTCTATTAAGCCTCTTTTCAATAGTTTGCTGATATTCAGACAATATTGAAACATTCCCAAATGAACTTCGTAGAAAGACATTTTCATTTGCTGACTCCCTCCTCATGCATATTAACAAACGGTATGCAAGGCCTCATTTAATTCACTGATTTTACATTCCGATCACTTTCTCCTTTACAGCTATTTTTACTGGGCTTCATTAATCTTTGTTGAATACAATGGCATACATCTTTAATGCGGCCGCTGTCAAGTTATATTTCGGTTAGAGCTGCGAGCTGAATGACAGGAAGCAATATTAATAAATTTAACATAGACTGTATCAATTTTTAACAGAATGAATGCGGAAAGCTAAATTTATTATTTTTCATTTAAATCATTGGGTTTATCGCCAGCTAAACAGCAAAGATTTTTTGGGGGAAAACATGTGATGTTCCATGCAAATAGATTTACATCTCATTAATAAGTAAATTAGGAAAATGCCTTTCAAGTTCAGACAAGTACATAAGTGTAATCTCCATATTAAAGGAGCAGTCTTTGATAAACCGCTAAGGAATTGCAGCAGCCAGCTATGTGACATGTTGCCAAAGACTGAACTCTTGAACATCCCCACCTTTAATTACACTGCGTTATTGCTAAAGAGATAAGTGTCTGTCCGGTTAAAACTGTAAAAATGAACAGCATACTGGAACCTCCCAAATAATTTTTTGCAGCAATAATGACAGGTGGTAAGCACAGAAAGCAAATAATCACTTCATTCTTTTATGCTGTTTAATTACAATAAAACAAAGGAATTACAAAGAATATTTTGGTTGGAAAAAATAAAAATAATCATTCGTAAAAATGCGAATAAAGAAAACCCACGTAAAAAATTTAAATACATTTATAAATATACATATATATATATATGTATATATGAATGCTTCTTCCAATTCAAACTTTGAAAAAACTAAGTAACTAAATAAATATATCATGCAAAATCCCAACAGAGATAATTTGCTGTAAAATGTAAACCCATGGAGAACTTCCCTGTCTGTGTTAAATAAAAAAAGTTCCGGTTGATAGGAGACATGTTTTGCAGTAGCTTTCGCTATTATAGGAAATTACATGCAAAGCCAGAGTTCTGATCCTACGTTAATTTATAACTGGAAAAAACTTATTAATTAGCTATGTCATTCTAATTAAGTATTAGAGCTCCATGCTTTGTGAAGTCAGTCAAACTTCTTATGACATTAAATTACGGTAAAATGGTAGAACAGCTACTGGTGCCTATTACTGATGTTTTTGGAGTGTCATGCATCAAATGATTTTTGGTTGCGCTCTTTATCAAGTTGTTATATTGTAGTGGTTTTTAGGCTTAAAATCAAGGTCTGGAAAATAAAGGAAAGAAAAATCCCTAGGCAAAAATGATACATTTTACTGGTGGGTATGGATTGGGGATTAGTAAACTTTACAAAAAAAAAAAGGATAAATATGCAAGTTAAAAAACAAAATAATAAATCATTATCTCTGTCCATTTTTTTTTTGTCCCTGCCGTCCCAATTCCTAGTACTGATCTGCCTATATAAGTAACCTTATTCTTAATATAGTTCATTCTCATAAACCAGTAGCTTTCAAAGCAGAAGTGAGAGAGGACACCAGGGATGCTCTAAGTAACTAAGCACCCATGTGCGAAACACATTAAGAGTTGAACTACACGGTTGCCATAGATAAAGCTTATATTGAATAAACTTTATTTGTACTGGGACAGTGTTGCCACTGTTTCCTTTTGCATGTTTCTCAAACTGGGCGTCAGGGCAAATCTACCCTCCAGGAATGAAAGATCACCCCCTGAGTTTCAGTAGGTAACGATACAACCTGCTGCTCCTTAAGAATATGAATGTACACATCATTGGATGCTTTAACCATAAAAATCATATCTTATCATTACTGCCTCATATCACATCTGTAAATCATAATTATTTTAGAATAGTCTTCAAGTCTTTAGCATATGCTTTTGGGACACTAAAGAGGCCTTTGAGACCTGAAAACTAGTGGGATTTTGCATTGTTTTCTAAGTTGGCCGGGAAAAAAGGTATCAACTTCGACTACACTCCATCTTGTACCAACATCATACCCACAACATTTCAGGTGTAGAAATGAGACACTTTCTTTGAGGGGGAGATTAGAGGAAAGACTAGGGACAGGACAACAAATGTGCCTGACCTGTCCAGCCAAGGTATTTGAATTGTTTTATCTCCTCATTTCAGAGTCCAACCTGGCATTTTCTGTGTGCTTTTATTTCCGTGTGATTTTAAAGCGGGTTTTTTTTATTCAGTTTTAATGCCCTGGTTCATGTTTTGTGGACCTGCATTTTGTCCTATCTACTCTTCAAGGTTCCGGATTTATACATACCCGTTACAGTTGGTAACGCATACTTTTAGATTAGTGGAAATAAATGCTCACTTAATGGGAAATAATTCACTGCAACAAACATACAGAGTTGTAAATAGCAGGCATACACTTATTTGGAGAAAATAAAGTAAAGATCTATTTTTAAGTTTAGGTTATAAATTCTACTGCCAAGGAGAAAAGCAAATGTGGGAAATGTAAAAAAATCTGTCCCATAATTTTTTTTTTTGAAAAATGCCAGACTAGCAAGATGGACTTATTTCCCACGTGGTCTATATAAGATATTGACAATAATATTAATAGTACAAATAAGGTCAGGCACTGGCTCGTGGAACATTCCATGAGTAATACTATTCTAACCTGTCGAGCCTTTTATTCACTATAATTATTTGCTGTAGTCTGTTCTGGGTTTTCTGAATGATAAAAGGAGTACTCTTCTTGAGCTCCTTGTGCTTTCATAAACCATACCTTTCCCATATAAAATCTGAATATCAAAAGCTCATTTTGTGTGTAGCTTAACTTTGCCAACATCATCCATGTAAACGATGCTTCATAAAACTGAGTGGGTTGTTGCAAGCTACAGCCAGGCTAAAACTTGATGCTTGGATGGATACTGGCTATAAGTAGGGCCTTCTATGCCTTCTGGTTCATGCCTCATGCAAATACTGCCTTTGTTGAGAGCAAACCATATGTCTATAAAACATGTGTGGATTATATTCATAACCTGGGAACACTCTGGGGTTGATCAGGTGTCTCCAGATGAACTTCTGATTCCCCTAGTCTCCATGTCAGTTTGAACTTTCTCTGGACAGGGCAGCAGATTTTGAGCATTTCCACCCACTCAAGGCTCTCTATTTGTGGCTATACATTTTTTTTAAATCCAATAATATGTGGTTATGTTTTACCCATGGAATATCTGTTTTAGACAAAGTACACTGAGATGTATTTATCCCCAGCAGTCTCCCCTGTGTTTTTCTCTGCTTCATGGGGGGTCTGGCCTTGTTTTCATGGTTTTTGTATGAAATTCAGTAAATATGCAATTTGTACTAATCCAAATGCACAAGTCTAGTAATTATATGATTTGTATATGAGTGTTATACCCACATTTAAACTTAAAACTGTAAGAGCAAGACACAAAAGTATGGTTATTACATCATACGCTAGTTCTTTTGTTATAACTTCAAAACATTTGCTATCAGAGCAGAGAATAGAATGCAAACCTTTTACAGAGGACATTTTCAATATCAAAGTTTAGTAGGTCCATTTAAAAAAGAATGTTTCTTTCCTGCAGTTGTTAAGGTCTTTCTACATATGCAGACAATACACCACTAACTAATTAATTGCAGTCTAGAGCTTTAAGATGTAATATTTCTTGTCAGCTTTTAAATAATAGACAGAAATAGGAAATACAATGTCATACTTCTTATAAGAAATCTCCTTTGGTAATTTGCTCACTTAAATTCACAACCAGGGTGAAGGAAGGAGAGCCGTATATTCAACTTACAGAGACTTCTACTTCTTTTTTCATAGGCAGAAAAATATAAAAAAGTCGACGGAAGGTCACTTAAGTTGAAGGACATACAGCATTCAGCCATCTGCGAGACATCTGCCCATTCAGAATATTAGACCATTATAAAAAGTACTGTCGTAACATAATAGACTCTATTCTGCAAGTGTGTTATACTTGCTTTTTGCTTTTAAAGGCCACCAGGAGGTCAAAACTGCAAATTATTTTGACATCCACCAGAACCAAGACCAATCTTTTAATTCCAAAAACAATCTCTTTAATAAACAGCTTCATAAAATTGTGAAAACGCAAAGTTATATATCTTAAAACCTTAGATTTGCCTCTACAATAGTGGATGCTAAATAAAGATGCATTAGGGAACAGTTTTCAAGTGAAATCAGAAGCATGTTAATCAATGCGTTTCAGCTATGTCGAAATTACGCAATGTTACAGAACAGCAGCATATATTCTAAGAGTTGAAATCTTTACTACAATGCAGTACTAGGGTGATGAAAGGTGAGATGACATATTGATTATGCAGGGAATGCATAAACAAAGCCCTTCTACTGGGTGTTATACTGGCTGTTAATCTGTCTCTGGTGAATGACCATGAAATCCATCCTTGCACGTCTCACTCAGGTCAGACATGGTTCTTCTATTGAGGGATCATTTACCATCTATTTTAATGTGCACACGGGTGGTCAAGTCATACTAAGGTCTATGGAGTGCAATCGTGATTTAAGCTGAATTCTTTAACAAACTGGATCACATGACAACACCTTTCTTATTGTTTATTTATGTAAGAAACGCAAACATTTGCACGTTTGTTGTTTATTAAAACTAAAAAAAAAAGTTACTTCCTCAGTAAGCTGTATACTTTCTGGATTTTGCTAACATAAATAAGAAAAACATACAACTAAATACACATATTGGAGACATTGCTATAGTTCATTCATATGTTTAAGCAAAAAAAGTCATTCTAATGCTACAATAGCTCCAATAAATCCTAGTATTCACCGCGTATATGGTAACTGCATAGGAGTGAAGACAAAATGTCAGCGATATAACCTATTTCCGTGGCAACAACTTGGCAATTTTCCCATCCCCTGTCTACTAGACAAACCTGCACCACCCCATACAGTATGTGTAAGTTATTTAAAATAAATTGCTTGAAATTATGTGATAGAACCTGATTAGAGAATGCGCTACTTCTACCTCTATGGCAGAGCCGGCTCCGGGATCTCTTGCTTTTTTTCAAACTATGTTCCTGCTTCCCTCCTCGTGAATGACGTGCTTGCTGACATTGGAAAAAGCCTCATGACAGTACCTCCCCATCAGCCCGGTGCCCTAGGCAGCTGCCTATTACCCCCGCTCCCCATGACCGTACCTGGGAACTGCCCTTGTATGATGTCCCAGGTCTCAACCTTTCTCTCCATTTAGTTAGTTAGGACATCCTCTCCTCGATCCTCCAACCAAGAGGAGAAGTTTGGCAGAAGTATGGGTGCTTATGTCCGCAGTGATGCGGACAAAGAAAGAAGAGAGAAAAAAAGAAGAAGATGAAGAACAAGAAGATGTGAGACATGGAAGCGGAGCTGTGAGACATGATAGTGGTTGGCAGAGAAAGTAGGGAGAGAGTTTGAAAACTATGAGAGAATGGGAGTGAAAGAGCCCGAAAATTCCTGACCAATATTCCTAGCTTTTTTAGTCATTTCCTTTTCGGGGAGGTCTGGGTTCATTTTTGTTGATTTGTACAAATCTGAATGCACAAGTCTAGTGACAATGTCCTAATTCCACTCCCTTCCCTACAGAAAGAAGTAACTGATTCATAGACCCGGGGTAATAGCACGTCACCCAGAGACTCTGGGTTAAATCTACAGTGTTTCCAGGTATGGTTTTAGTGTGGCCACAGATGAAACAGAACCCAGTCTAATCCAACAACCACAATCCGAATACTTCAGTCCTAGTCAGCATCCTTCCGGACATACGCAAAAAGAGTAGATAAATCCACGTTTATTATACATAATTTAAATACAATCTTGTTGTGAAATATCAGTTTGTTTTCTGAGAATTAATATTGTAGTTTTATACACATCAGAACTTCAGAGAAAAAGGCCTGCCAATGTATACATACATAGATTTTTCCCTTTTTAAAAAGCCAACTTTAAATAAGCTTCTTTTTTAAAGCAACAATGTAAAGGTCACAGAGGAGGAGATGACAGTAGACTATTGTAATAAGGAAAAAGAAATAAAAAATAATGGCAGAAATAAATTGTCATAAGAGGAGATACAGTTATGATTTATTGTGATATTCTACAAATTTGGAGGTGATTAAAAGGCACCTAAAATTCACATTAACAAGTCACATAAAAACGGAATTAAACTAGTGGGCATAATATGGCAGGGTATAAAGAAAAATCATGACAAGAATAAATTGACGGAAGAATGATACTATTCAAGTTTTACTCTGTCATGTCACAATGACAGGAGACTAGTATTTTAATTTTAGAGTTGTGGATCAGTTTTTGGAGTTCATTAAAGGCCTGTATTAGGAATCTCGTAAAAAAAAAAAAAAGAAGAAATTAGTGACCATAATGTAGCAGAGGAAATAAAGAAACAATAGTGGCAGAAAGAAATTGACAGAAGAATGATACACTTAATATTTCACTCTGACACCCTCTATTAATAGGGCCGCTGCAAGCTGGAGCAAATGTCATTCATATTTTAGCCAAACTATTTCACTAATTAGACCGGCTTTCTGCATTTGAATTAAATTTGAGATCCCTCACCTTTAGAGTGGAATCATTTGAATTCTAAAGAAAAGAGCTGGTGACAGAACGAGGAAAAAAAAAACTTTCTACTGGGTTTTTCTAATGAGAAAAAAATTCCCCCTACTCCCCATTTCCCAGCTATAATTGCTGATTATGTTGTTACATGGTAGCGACTTTCTCCTCTCTCCTCCCAATCATTATGATTTAGTCTGGCATATCAGGATGCTTCAAACACAGACTGAAGTGTATTGAGTCTAATTTTGCACTCATTTAGGCAGCAGGTACCAACCAAGGTAAACACTGAATTGTTATAATTAATTACCCCTTAGGCCTAGCCAGGCCGTCTTTGTTTCAGCTGACCCTTATAATAATAAGGCTTAGGGGCATATTGTATTTCTTTTGACAGATTAATTAGAAATTCAGCCGTGGAGGTACAAAGCATCTCTGTCATGAATATTTAAATGGCCTGACACAAAAAATCATGAAAAGGCTGCTGAACTACATGACAGACAGGGGATATTAGGCAAGTGATTCTAATCAATAATCTCTTGATCTCTTACATATTAATACACTGCCTGCTGTTATTAAGCTCCATAATAAGGAATGGGAGAGAAAGTTAGTGTAGCTCTGCTGTAGGCCTTTCTAAGCCCCTGGTGTATACGCTAACTGACTGAGAAAATGCACAGAGGAGCCAATCCTCAACCTCTTCAATCTAATCCAATCTTAAGGAATGGCAGCTCTGAGCATCACTGACTGGATAATTACTGCCCCTGACAAGGTGAAGGCGTTCGCAGGCAAATGAGATAGGAAGTAGGATAAGTCCCCAGACCACCCAGCACAGGGCACGCTTAAAACCAACCACATAGTGCTTTTCAGTTTTATATTTGCTTAAAGAGAGGAAAATATGTGAATCACAGCACATTTGAGTGAAGTTGAAGGGTCAGTGACAAGTGATTGCCAGGAGCGTTGTCTTTTTTGCAGTTAACGCACCCTGTCTTCTGGATTCACCAAAGGCCGTTTCTCCAATGACCTCCAGGGTTTCTAGTAAATTAAACACTACTGCTGAAAGATTATCTCATGCTGTACAATCCGTTCCTTGTGTTATATATTAAATTAAATGGTACCAATGGAGAAATAAATGAAGCAGTCTAACACTGCAGTGTTATTATTTTGTTAACAACGTATATACTCTGGACCATCCAGGTCAGTATTGCAAGTTGCCCCTTCCACAGCTGCTTTCCTCACTGGGGTGTGCTGGGATATGACATCATATCCCTTCTTTCTGTGTCTGAAAATCACACAGCGCCTCGTAATGCATCCTACGAAGGCTATGCCTTGTAATCGGCCTACATAGCAACAGCAGAGCAGAAGGGCAGATATGTGGCCCCTTCTGGTCTTGGTGCTCTAGACCTGAATACATCACTGCTACCATTTTTAGTTTCTCATTTAGTGCAAAGATAGGTTTGTGACACTATTCAGGACTGGTCCGGGACCAGATCGGTAGCCCCTAAATGACATACGCTCTTAGAGTGCACAGCCATTATACTCTTACACTCTCGCAGCATGCAGTCAGTTGCCCCCAGCTAATCACCCCACACTGAAACGCCTAATCTGCTTGTTGAGTGGTAGTAATGGTACTGTTTCACCATAGAAGAAACATTTAACTAGGGAATGCTTGTGATATAGTAATATTATAACATTTATGGAAATAAATAACATATATATATGTGGTCTGGTTACTAAACAAAAAAATAAATGTTGCCACTTAAATTACTTTACTTTTATTGCTTTTCAAGGAAAAACTTTTGCTGATCTTACTGATCATAAATTTATCAATGCGGAATTTCTATAAACGGAGGGAGGGTAGATTTTTATTTATTTGAGGGTACATGTTATGTACACAATGACCTCAAATAATTTTATTATTTTTATTCTGTGAAAAAAATACAACTTTTGCAAACTGATGTCCAAACGAGCACACAATGCAGGCTGCCCAAACCCTCCTGAGTTCAGTCCACAAAAAGGACTCCATACAATGCACAGAGAACATGCACTGGGTGAATGCAACCAACAAGGAATGTCAGCCAAGGGACCTCAAGCGTAATTGAACTGCTGCACTCAGAGGCTGATTAATTTCCATAGCTGGATGATGACTACAGTATAAAGAAAACAGAAACATTTCTGTCACGTGGGTTTATATCTCTGCGTTCCAGCTGCCATCATTCCCAGGAGGTTCATTGTGGTCATTTACTGGATACATATTGAGTATAGCTAGACTAATTTGCTTTTGTATCTAAGCCATTACTGACCTGTTAAGTAGAGATTGCCAAAACCTTCTGTTTTCACAGGAATTTTTGTAGAAACGTTTTCTAAAAACGTTCTCATGTTGTCAATGAAAATTCCATGAAAACGTTAATAAGCAAACTTCTACGCAATTACTTGAACAAATAAGTAACTTTTTTGTTTGGCAGCTTCATGTGAATACATCAGTGAGTACTTACCTTTAAGTGTTTTCTGCAGCCTTCCCCCAACCAAAACTGCATATTACTTATGTTTACAGAAGCTGCAGCTCCAGAACTTCAGCTCCCAAACCCCTCTGTGGTAGGGCCTGGATTAAGACATTGTAGGCCCCTGGGCTACAGGTACTGCAAGCCCCTCAGTAATATCAGATTGGGCATAATTCACTTGACAAATGTTCATTTTAATATACCTACTACGTTATAGGACCAGACATCCTATTGCAGTTTAGTAGTACTCACAAGGCCCCTAGCTGGTCAAGGCCCCTGGGCTGCAGCCCCGCCAGCCCATGCCTTAATCTGGCTCTGCTCTGTGGTCCCATTTTTCAAGCTACTCAGCAAAACATCTCCCTTTGCAGTGGTCTCATTAGACTTGAAACTCCCGCGAGAGCCAGACCTAAAGCTGGCTTGCACTGAATGCATGTTGTTTTCAGATTTCCTTTTAGAGAATCAGCTTGTCTTTCACTCCATGACCATACAATTCAGCTACACAAGTTCTGTCTAATAAAAAGACTTGCATTGTATGCAAAAGATTCTGTACAAATGATAACCTAATTTAATAACCAATACAGTAATAGACTGGAAAGAAATACTAATCTGTTTATACAATTACTTTTATTCATGAATGAAAAAGAAAGGAACCATTAAAAAAAAAATAAAAAAAAAATCTGATGATGAATTCAGCAAAGTTTATGTTTCAAAAAAATGGTCTTTTATTGTGGGCGGCTGAAAATCTGGCAGGATTTATTATCCTCAACAATGTGTAAAAGTGGCCAGATGTTCTGTAACTACAATATTTTATTTTACTTTTCTCCACCCTGTGAAAAATAACGCAAATTATATTTTTTTTCTTTGACAAATGAGCAAGGCTAATGTTCCATAATATTTACTGTTAGAAATAATACACCTATCCTCTCCAGTTTTATATTTCATAAATTGTGTGGGCAGAAGAAGTAACATACATCAAATATTGTAGCTATGCCCCTTGCCTCTCCACTTTAGGACAGGGTCTGATGCAGAGCCTGGTTTTGGGAGAGGCAGTAGAACAACTAGATACTAACATACACATTAACACACCCAGACACAGTAACTTACTAACAGTAACACAACCATACACTCAACACTGACACAGGGGCACACAGACACACACTAACCCATATTCACACTTACACACACACACCTGGACACTCACACTAACATACAAGCACAAAAACACCCACACACTAACACACCTACACACAGACACTTACACTAAAACACACACCTGGACACTAATGTGCACACTCGAACACTTACACTAACACATACACACACAAAAATTCATATTAACACACATCCAAAGACTCATACTGACACACCCATCCAGACACTCACACTAACACAACAAGGCACTTAACACTAACACATACTACCCACACACTACCAGACAGCCATGCTAACATGCAAACACACTAACAAACCCATTCACTATACACACAAGCAGACACATACTGTAACATAAACAGACACACTACCATACTGGGACACACAGACTCTCACACTAGCACATACTCACTCAGACACTGACTAGAAAATAGATTAACACACACATACACTAACACACTTACAAATACACACTAACATACACCATAAAATATATTATATTCTCCTAAATTCTTTATTTGGTTACATAAATAGGTCAAAATAATAAGTCAGAAAATTTCATTAAAAAAGCCTTGGTAGAACACCCTAGCCACACCACCAAAAATAGAACTATTAAACAAACGTATACAATTTTACAGTACCCTTGCCATAAGCAACAGTATGATTTTGTGTCACAATCCGCCTACTTATTTGGAAGTTTCATGACCTGGCTTCAGCACCTTTTGCACATGCGTAGTTACCAGTTTGTCCCTAGTACATGAGCAGTTGCCAGCAGTACCTGAACATTAAGACAGTTGGGGTAGCCATCCCTCACCAGTTACCTTTGTGGCTGCCATTCTCTTTGATAAGCACAGGCATTGGGTATGGAATCTATAGAGGCTGTGTCAGCTAGTAGTCATTGATGTCCATAGTATATCTGGGCTGGTTACAAAGAAGGTCCCCAACCAGACCACTAATCATTGATGCACTGGGGAGTCTAATCATCCAATGGTATAATCTAGCCTTAGTTTGGGAGCAAAAGAGCTTGTACCCCTCCAGTATTGCTGCCATAGACCTAGGACAGAACACCATATTGTTGTATGAACAGGTTCATACTTATGGCTATAATAATATCTGCCATGAACAGAATCAAAATGCTCTTTTAAAGTTGACGTGGTTTTCTAATAACAATTATCTTATAGCCCTTAAATATAAGCAAACTACTACTACCAACATACTTTTTAATGAAGTAATATTGAGATAAAGAGGAATCAAAATCCTTGTGAAAAAGATAGGTGGCTTATGTCTGGAAACAATTAAGGATGAGTGCAGACAACTGAATTCCTTAATAGCTTGTTGGATGTCTGCAAACTTGGTTTACTGTAGGTATTTTCCAAACGTTTACTTTCTGGAGCTTAGCAACATATATTTGTTGTCAGTGAACTTTTAAATAAAATAGACATATGTTGGCAAGAAACACAGAGACCAGGGATGGAACTGATTAAGGGACAGCCTATGAAATAATGGTTAAAATAGGCTCACTGCGGGATTTTAATGTCCCATGACAACACTCGGTTGTTAAACTCAGCCGAAGTGTCCTGGATGCTACTTAAGTAAAGCCAGAAATTCCTAGATCTATATTTTTTTTTTTCCTACGGTAAATAGCAGGAAATGCCAGTAATCTGTGAGAATTGATGGGGTTTAGGAAAAGCTTGGAATACAGGGGATGGTCTAAAAGTTTATGACACTTTTTCCATTAAATCCTGAAAAAAATGTCTTTCACCTACACACATGATAAAGAGGCAATGTGGGATTTTAATTGGAGTGTTGACTTTCCTTTATTTGATTTAAAACTAGGTAGAATTTCAAACAATAACATTGAAACACCTGGTTAACTCGTCAGATGATATGTATAGTTGTGCACTGAGAATTTAATAGGTGTTCACATGGGGATTTGAAAAGGTCCCATTGTTCGGCTTTGCAACAAGTTCATGAACTACTTGGGAATATAAGTAGCTCACATGATTTTAATATGACTTAAAAATGTAATTTGATAATTTGCCCAAACCGTTTGCCAAATGTTTGATTAAAATGTTACAGAAGAGAAGAAGCACAATTCTGCATTATTTGAAGCAAGTATTCTACACAACGGCATTGGTTCTTAAATCCATATAATCATTAAATTACATACATTAGGGTAAAGTCATGCAGACATGGAAAAATAGAAAGTAAATTGTGCTTTTTCACATGGCTCCCAAAATAATCACAAGGGTGTTTTTTTTTTTTTTTATTGGGCTATTTTTGTACCAGATGAAATTTTTTCGAGCGCTGGAAAATTTTATTCACTTCTTAAACAACACACTATAAATCAAGCAAGTTATACATAAAATCCTCTCAATTAATATTACGTTACAGATCGCTGGATTGTGTTTTACTATACTTTTTTTTTCTTGTGAAAAACAAAGGTCTGTCGTATGTAAATCTATTGCCTCCTGTGGGTTACAAAAATGTTTTTCATATATATATATATATAAATATATATATATACTTTCCTTAATATTTAACTTAAATACTTTGTAAAATGTGTGTATACACTTAAAAAAACAAATTTCAGACTTACAAACTTAGAAACATGCCGTAACAGAGATCCTCTGCAGCTCTAGAGAATTTAATTCAATATTTAGCGTTACATTTTCAGTGGCACAGTCTATTCAGTCATAGAATATTAAGCTTTCTATCAAAACCCTTTTATGTATATCAGTTGATATACAATTAATCTGCTCTCTAGTGAAAAAAAGCACTTGAGGTGGATGAAAAGTGTCGAATTATAGTAATTATAAGCAGCTGTTCACTTGCAGGCACCTCTGGCCTACATGGGAAATGCTGTGAGTTAGCGCTGCTCTCTGTAGCCCACCTCATTAGACTTGACCTTCCCAGCTGGGGATTTCATTTGGTTCTTTTTTTCCTCTCTAATAGGTTGGTTTACTATAAGATGAACACCTTATGAACGCTCGACCCTGCTAGGAAAAAAAATATGATGTCTTGAGCCAATATGGTTACATGGTCCAAACTTAACGGTTTGTTAGCGGTATACCTGAAGCCCATGTGCAGATGTTTTGCCCTAGTTAGAATAGGCAGAACGGACCTTTTAGTGTTCAGCAGAAGAAGCAGACGATCTACATAATTACTGCACAATAATCTACACATAAACCGTCATGTGCAATCTAATATTTACCCTGTGGCGGATGTCATTTTCTTGTTTTTATTGAGTAACCGTTGGCAGCAATTATTTATTTATTTATTTATTTAAGTTCTGCCGGCATGGACAGAGTAAAAATATTCATCATTGGAAACTACAGAGTTTTATTGTGTAAAATATATATGTCTGCGGAATAATATCACCACTCAAACTTAAATAATAGTCTATAGATAACTAATGCTAGAATATAAGCTCTATGCAGCTATGGACTAGAAATCTTATTTATTCTTGTGGCATATTTATCTTGGTATATGGTTTACCATTGTAAAGCATTGCTCTACATGCTGTTGCTTTAAATTAATTTTGAATAAATCTCTTTGTATGCGTGCATGTGCACATATATAAAATACACATTTATACAGACAGATACTTTTCAATTAAAATATTATATTTTTATAATTATTACAAGCATTATTTTTTTATTTTCTCTGTAATATCACAAGATAGAATAACTGCTCTCCTTGTACCCTCTACAGTGCATAAAAAAGATCGCATTACCTCATTTGCTGCGAGACTAATGAAGTCAATCTCACACAATTAGCCTCTATTGCTTTTATGCCTAGAGAGACCAAAAATGTGGCCAGCTTGGGGAATATGTTAGTCATCCTTTTACCTGTGTTCGTTTGCCCAGATCACCATACTTACATCTAGGGTAAATTGTTTACTGTCTGAATCTTCGGAACCCCTTTATAGCTACTAATGACCTTTCGACTCATCCAATAACATCAAAACAAACCAAGGAGGCTGTCCACGCCATTAAAGCCAATTGCCTCTCTAGTACTGAGGGACTCGTGCTTACACTCATTTATTTTCTCTCATCTGATGTAGCTCACATGCCGCTTTCTTGTCTTTAAAGAAGAAGGAAAACCGTGGATTATTGATTTGCTTCTGAACAGAAGACCAACCCAAAAGCCCAAATGAATTGTCACTCATTATTGAAATTACTGAACACTAATTAAACTGGCAGCTCAAATCCCAGCAGGCCATGTTCAGCTGAAGCTGAAATCCAGACACTTGGACAGTAGAACAGAGGAAGCTTCCACTACCACCAGGATTTTAATAAGTTTAACATTAATCGTTATATCTTAGGGAGCATGTCGGGTTTTAGCACACAGCAAGCAAATGGCCATATTGTTACAGCACAGTATTATCATTGCAAATTCCAACTATACAACATTATTCATTGCCACCTTTTAAATATTGTGAATTTTCTGAAAATAAATGTTTTACAGATCAAAGTCAAAGACCAGAGTGAATATTTTGTTTCTGACTCCAAATTGTTATGTGATATAATACTTGTTACATACTGTTGTAGAGTTCTGATAGACACAGTGGCCCTATATAAATCAATATATCATATTTACTACCATATTAAACAGCTTAACATTACACAACAATGGTATGGTTTGCATATTACTTGAACTAAATAAAAATGTAATTATAACTGGTTTCTTCTAGGGAAGGTAGGAGCAGAATAAAAGTTCATACAAGCTTAAGCCTCATGGATATGTGTGATGGAAACCATCTATGGAGTGTGGTAGGAACACTAGGAGAAGACAATGGCACCTCTCATAACAGATGGAACCATATGTATGGGATTTCTTTTCACTTCAGAAAACAAAAGAATCAGTGGGATTTTCCCGTACAAGAAAGTTGCAGGACACTGAAGATAATCATTAAAATAAATTAAAATGAGTAGGGTAGGAGCAGCTAAGAAGGATATTTGAAGGGGAGATTTAGGTTCTCTTGAGGCGGCGGATTCCTGATATATTTCAACTGCAGCCACATACAATGCTCTTAGTGGAAGTGTGCGGCCACTGGTACAGGTGACGGTAGACAATTTAAAGTTTGTGGCAAATACCCCACAGGCGAAGGTAGTTCATGCCCTCACCTTAGATTTTTTTCATTCATTAATGGGATTCATTCATGGGTCTTATGAATCCCAAATGGAAATAATGCCCTTCATGGCTAGTAAGCAATCATAATCGTGTAAGCAGTTACCTTTTACTTGCAATTTGAGTTCTTATAACCATAAAGCATAAGGCACTATATAAAGTATTGGCACTGTAAAAATAATAATAATTATAATAACGTAATGGAATATAGAAAAGTGTTATGAAAGTACACAAAAACAGAGTGAAAAATAAAACCTTAATATTAAGAAAAGTAAAGGTATTTTTTTTTAACTTAGAAATATTCACCTTAGAATTTAACCATGCACGATGTTTCTTTTTGAAGATAATACCTTTTTTCTTTTTAAAACTAAATATTTATTTGTATGTTATTATTGTTTTTGCAATCTTTGATTACCAGGATAAAATGTTGTAAAAGTGAAACAAGAACTGGAAAATGATTCTCTTGTATAGAGTTCTGCCAGTGTCCAGGACGCTTTTACACTTTCATTCAGCAGATGTTCCCCATACAGATGTGTCTTGCATTATTGAGACCACTGACGTGCATCAAAGTGTCCCAGAGCTGTCACAATAACGCAAGGACATTGCACTGGCCAGCAACCATAGTTTTTTGGCAGGCGTTTGCTTCATTAACATGTGAACAAAAAAGGCAGTTCTTTGTTGCTTTTATTAACTTATTTGTTAGTGTCTGAAACATACAACAGAATAGTGATAGTAAATAAAGATCACAAGATATTATCTTTATACTTTAATTAAAAATATGTACCTATAAAAAGGTATATAACAGTTTCTCTTGTAAATACCAATGTGTACGTGACCTGTAACAATCTTTTGAGGGACATCTCATACAATCATATACCAAATTAATGATGCATAGACAGAATATTACTGAAAATCAACCATCAAGACACAGAAAACACACACATGCATACTTCATCTCCTTTGTGATAGTTTTCTCTGAGAGATAAACTATATTTTTAATGCAGTGGTTTTTAAGGTCTACATATGTCATCCATTTGGCTTCCGGAGTGAGATAATAATCCTTGTGAGCTATCGATGTCAACTGACATTCTTGGCAGGAGGTTAAGATATGGGATGTGAAGTAATCCTTGATTTAAATCTGGATGTGTACCAGGAGAGGGTATCAGATTTGGCACTGATTTGATCTGAATTTATACAAAGTAATTACAGTTCTTAATCATAGCAACCATATTGATCCTTTTTTTATTATTTTAATAATGAGAAAACACCTACCTAAATATAAGTTGAAACATTGGTGTCAGAGACGGTTCTTATTAGGGTCCCAAAAATATTAAAACTAGTTCTGCCCTTTCTATTTCATGTCACTCGTTATTACCAGTTGGTCTAAAACATGCACTCTTCTGAGGTGTTTCAGTCCTCTACGTAACCAATGTAACAAAATGTCAGGGGACAAATCCAAACCTTTTGTTCACACAAAGTAATTTAGCTCAACTACATGGCCAACTATTCTACACAAAAACAACAGAGCCAAACTCATCACAGAAGAATAGAACAATAGGTGTTTCTGGTAAAATTTCAAAAGTAGCATTTAGGCGAGTAATTGTGCTGTTGTTTTGCGGCTTTGCATTGCTCCAACTATTGCGATCTGATCAATGTTTAGTTTGACCTCAAAAGAGCCAAGATTGTGTTTTATTTTGATGCTCTCACTGATTTCTCCGAAAAATATAAAGTTTCCGTTCATGGATTTGTAGCTCACTTGGTATCAAACAGAATATACAATAACTTTCCTATGAGATATTGTGTTCTTTCTCTAGAATTATTCCAGCTCCTTCCTGTGATTTACTGATGCTACATAAACACCATTATTTTTCTAGCTGCCTGTTGATCCAAAATTGGCATCTAGAGAGTTATGCTGAATTATATATGCCGTTCTCTAATATTACAGGAAAATATGATAGTAGCACTGTTTTAAATTATTTGTGCTAGAGCTCCAAAATAAAGAATACTTTTTTTTGAACAGCAAAAAGTGAATGGATGCTTGTTCATCTCAAATAGTACATTCATGTGGATTTCATTGTCTAGTTTTCCAGTTGTCAACTGCCCAACGGTGTTTATATGCCTATATGTAATTAAATTTGTCATACCCGGGCAATGCCTCGAAATACAGTAGATGAAACAAAAAACATGTGAATTTAACTTGGATGCATACACTTGTTAATAGTTTTTTTTTATGTACTTCTATGCAAGCTTAAAGACATTGATGTCCATATAAATCATATTCTTGCTAGGCTAAAATACAATAATGAAAAAACAATATAGATGCAGCATGGGGCTTGTTCCATCTATGTAATGTAAAAATAATATTTAATTTCATTTCTCATCAATGAAGATTCTTCCCTACTGGAACTTAAACTTCATTGTCTGGAGAAATGATGATATGCTTTATAGGGCCCTTGATGAAGATGTGCGGTATATAAGGCAAATACCCATTAGCTGCTTGGGTCTGTTGTGCGAGTCTGCCAGCGTTGACAGGGGTTGAGATAGCTGTGGTTTGTGTGAAAGACACATCTCTGTGGCCTAAATCTGAGCAGTATAAAGTTCTATATTGTCCTTCTGGTTGTGTACAACTGGTAACTGCTGGTTAAGGCCACGTTGATCCTCTGTTTGCCACCAAAAACACACCAGAACTCTCAGTGGCTGAAAAAGGTCACCCATTGAGTGCCCTATGGTCTGCAGCCCATCCCGATATCAATAAATACCAATACACCAATACTAATAGTAATCATATTTTCATCACACACTAAATAATGTCAGGCTACAAAAAATCTAAAATAAAGTCTATCTAACCAATATAATTTCTATATTTAGAAAAAAAAAGTACCCCATGCAGTGCAAAGGCACTGACTATACGTTTTAAAGTAACTCAATAAAAATGATGTTCATTTATAATGTATACACTCATAAACATGTTAAATTACCTCTGCCATCTGTGTCATAGAGAACAATATATAGTCCAAAGCTCTGTTCGAAAATACTAAAATATCTTGAAAATACAGCCATGTTTGTAGAGGACCCGAGGTTGAGGAAGACACACACTACCCATAGGGGTGGGAAAGGATTTTTTTTTCCTGCTGAGTGCTATAGTGTAATATATTTAAAGAAACCATCACTTAAGAGCTCAGGGTTATGTTATAAAACAGTATAGGAGGACAATATTTGTATAGTTCATAACCCCAGTTTTAATAACCAATAATTTATTTTGGTAAAGATCAACAGATAAGAAATAAAATCATATCATTTAGTTAATGCTTTTGTCACATATTAGTGAATTAATGAGAGAACCTGCACATTTTCTCCCAGCAAATGACACATTACGCTTGGGGAAATGCCTATCTCCCTCATGAATGACACTTTAATAATTATTTAATTACTAAAATCCCTCTCTGCTTGTTGCTAAGTGATTCTCTTCTAGAGCAGTTACCCTTGCCAAGGTAAAGGTTGCT